>NW_027469802.1:0-63584 GCF_051020765.1 Lasioglossum baleicum | reverse complement strand
GCACTGATATAGCACGCGAAACAGCGATTCCGCACAGAAATACACTTCTGAAACGAAGAATCGTCGAATCTGACATAAGCTCGAATAAATCGTGATCGTGCTTGCCGAATCGGAGTTTCCGTGCCAATTTCGCATATCTGCATACAAATGCACTGATCTAGCACGCGAAACAGCGATTCCGCACAGAAATAGACTTCTGAAACAAAGAATCGTCGAATCTGACATAAGCTCGAATAAATCGTGATCGTGCTTGCCGAATCGGAGTTTTCGTGCCATTTCGCATATTTGCATGCAAATGCACTGATCTAGCACGCGAAACAGCGATTCCGCACAGAAATACACTTCTGAAACAAAGAATCGTCGAATCTGACATAAGCTCGAATAAATCGTGATCGTGCTTGCCGGGTCGGAGTTTCTATTCCAATTTGGCATACTTGCTTGCAAATGCACTGATCCACTACGCGAAACAGCGATTCCGCACAGAAATTCATTTGTGAAACGAATAATTGTCGAATCTGACATAAGCTCGAATAAATCGTGATCGTGCTTGCCGAATCGGAGTTTTCGTGCCAATTTCGCATATTTGCATGCAAATGCACTGATCTAGCACGCGAGACAGCGATTCCGCAAAGAAATACACTTCTGAAACGAAGAATCGTCGAATCTGCCATAAGCTCGATTAAATCGCGATCGTGCTTGCCGGGTCGGAGTTTCTGTTCCAATTTCGCATACTGGCATACAAATGCACTGATCTAGCACGCGAAACAGCGATTCCGCAAAGAAATACACTTCTGAAACGAAGAATCGTCGAATCTGCCATAAGCTCGATTAAATCGCGATCGCGCTTGTCGGGTCGGGGTTTCTATTCCAATTTCTCATACTTGTATGCAAATGCACTGATCTAGCACGCGAAACAGCGATTCCGCACAGAAATACACTTCTGAAACGAAGAATCGTCGAATCTGACATAGGCTCAAATAAATTGTGATCGTGTTTGCCTGGTCGGAGTTTCTGTCCAATTTCGCATATTTGCATGCAAATGCACTGATCTAGCACGCGAAACAGCGATTCCGCACAGAAATACACTTCTGAAACGAAGAATCGTCGAATCTGACATAACGTCGAATAAATCGTGATCGTGCTTGCCGTGTCGGAGTTTCTATTCCAATTTGGCATACTTGCCTGCAAATGCACTGATCTAGCGCGCGAAACAGCGATTCCGCACAGAAATACACTTCTGAAACGAAGAATCGTCGAATCTGCCATAAGCTCGATTAAATCGCGATCGCGCTTGCCGTGTCGGAGTTTCTATTCCAATTTGTCATACTTGCATGCAAATGCACTGATCTAGCGCGCGAAACAGCGATTCCTCACAGAAATACACTTCTGAAACGAAGAATCGTCGAATCTGACATAGGCTCGAATAAATCGTGATCGTGCTTGCCTGGTCGGAGTTTCTGTCCAATTTCGCATATTTGCATCCAAATGCACTGATCTAGCACGCGAAACAGCGATTCCGCACAGAAATACACTTCTGAAACGAAGAATCGTCGAATCTGACATAAGCTCGAATAAACCGTGATCGTGATTGCCGGTCGGAGTTTCTATTCCAATTTGTCATACTTGCATGCAAATGCACTGATCTACTACGCGAAACAGCGATTCCGCACAGAAATTCATTTGTGAAACGAATAATTGTCGAATCTGACATAAGCTCGAATAAATCGTGATCGTGCTTGCCGAATCGGAGTTTTCGTGCCAATTTCGCATATTTGCATGCAAATGCACTGATCTAGCACGCGAGACAGCGATTCCGCAAAGAAATACACTTCTGAAACGAAGAATCGTCGAAACTGCCATAAGCTCGATTAAATCGCGATCGTGCTTGCCGGGTCGGAGTTTCTGTTCCAATTTCGCATACTGGCATACAAATGCACTGATATAGCACGCGAAACAGCGATTCCGCACAGAAATACACTTCTGAAACGAAGAATCGTCGAATCTGACATAAGCTCGAATAAATCGTGATCGTGCTTGCCGAATCGGAGTTTCCGTGCCAATTTCGCATATCTGCATACAAATGCACTGATCTAGCACGTGAAACAGCGATTCCGCACAGAAATAGACTTCTGAAACAAAGAATCGTCGAATCTGACATAAGCTCGAATAAATCGTGATCGTGCTTGCCGAATCGGAGTTTTCGTGCCAATTTCGCATATTTGCATGCAAATGCACTGATCTAGCACGCGAAACAGCGATTCCGCACAGAAATACACTTCTGAAACAAAGAATCGTCGAATCTGACATAAGCTCGAATAAATCGTGATCGTGCTTGCCGGGTCGGAGTTTCTATTCCAATTTGGCATACTTGCTTGCAAATGCACTGATCCACTACGCGAAACAGCGATTCCGCACAGAAATTCATTTGTGAAACGAATAATTGTCGAATCTGACATAAGCTCGAATAAATCGTGATCGTGCTTGCCGAATCGGAGTTTTCGTGCCAATTTCGCATATTTGCATGCAAATGCACTGATCTAGCACGCGAGACAGCGATTCCGCAAAGAAATACACTTCTGAAACGAAGAATCGTCGAATCTGCCATAAGCTCGATTAAATCGCGATCGTGCTTGCCGGGTCGGAGTTTCTGTTCCAATTTCGCATACTGGCATACAAATGCACTGATATAGCACGCGAAACAGCGATTCCGCACAGAAATACACTTCTGAAACAAAGAATCGTCGAATCTGACATAAACTCGAATAAATCGTGATCGTGCTTGCCGAATCGGAGTTTTCGTGCCAATTTCGCATATTTGCATGCAAATGCACTGATCTAGCACGCGAAACAGCGATTCCGCACAGAAATACACTTCTGAAACAAAGAATCGTCGAATCTGACATAAGCTCGAATAAATCGTGATCGTGCTTGCCGGGTCGGAGTTTCTATTCCAATTTGGCATACTTGCTTGCAAATGCACTGATCTAGCGCGCGAAACAGCGATTCCGCACAGAAATACACTTCTGACACGAAGAATCGTCGAATCTGACATAGGCTCGAATAAATTGTGATCGTGCTTGCCTGGTCGGAGTTTCTGTCCAATTTCGCATATTTGCATGCAAATGCACTGATCTAGCACGCGAAACAGCGATTCCGCACAGAAATACACTTCTGAAACGAAGAATCGTCGAATCTGACATAACGTCGAATAAATCGTGATCGTGCTTGCCGTGTCGGAGTTTCTATTCCAATTTGGCATACTTGCCTGCAAATGCACTGATCCAGCGCGCGAAACAGCGATTCCGCACAGAAATACACTTCTGAAACGAAGAATCGTCGAATCTGACATAAGCTCGAATAAATCGTGATCGTGATTGCCGGGTCGGAGTTTCCGTTCCAATTTCGCATACTGGCATGCAAATGCACTGATATAGCACGCGAAACAGCGATTCCGCACAGAAATACACTTCTGAAACGAAGAATCGTCGAATCTGACATAAGCTCGAATAAATCGTGATCGTGCTTGCCGAATCGGAGTTTCCGTGCCAAGTTCGCATATCTGCATACAAATGCACTGATCTAGCTCGCGAAACAGCGATTCCGCACAGAAATACCCTTCTGAAACAAAGAATCGTCGAATCTGACATAAGCTCGAATAAATCGTGATCGTGCTTGCCGAATCGGAGTTTTCGTGCCAATTTCGCATATTTGCATGCAAATGCACTGATCTAGCACGCGAAACAGCGATTCCGCACAGAAATACACTTCTGAAACAAAGAATCGTCGAATCTGACATAAGCTCGAATAAATCGTGATCGTGCTTGCCGGGTCGGAGTTTCTATTCCAATTTGGCATACTTGCTTGCAAATGCACTGATCTACTACGCGAAACAGCGATTCCGCACAGAAATTCATTTGTGAAACGAATAATTGTCGAATCTGACATAAGCTCGAATAAATCGTGATCGTGCTTGCCGAATCGGAGTTTTCGTGCCAATTTCGCATATTTGCATGCAAATGCAATGATCTAGCACGCGATACAGCGATTCCGCAAAGAAATACACTTCTGAAACGAAGAATCGTCGAATCTGCCATAAGCTCGATTAAATCGCGATCGTGCTTGTCGGGTCGGGGTTTCTATTCCAATTTCTCATACTTGTATGCAAATGCACTGATATAGCACGCGAAACAGCGATTCCGCACAGAAATACACTTCTGAAACGAAGAATCGTCGAATCTGACATAAGCTCGAATAAATCGTGATCGTGCTTGCCGAATCGGAGTTTTCGTGCCAATTTCGCATATTTGCATGCAAATGCACTGATCTAGCACGCGAAACAGCGATTCCGCACAGAAATACACTTCTGAAACAAAGAATCGTCGAATCTGACATAAGCTCGAATAAATCGTGATCGTGCTTGCCGGGTCGGAGTTTCTATTCCAATTTGGCATACTTGCTTGCAAATGCACTGATCTACTACGCGAAACAGCGACTCCGCACAGAAATTCATTTGTGAAACGAATAATTGTCGAATCTGACATAAGCTCGAATAAATCGTGATCGTGCTTGCCGAATCGGAGTTTTCGTGCCAATTTCGCATATTTGCATGCAAATGCAATGATCTAGCACGCGAAACAGCGATTCCGCAAAGAAATACACTTCTGAAACGAAGAATCGTCGAATCTGCCATAAGCTCGATTAAATCGCGATCGTGCTTGTCGGGTCGGGGTTTCTATTCCAATTTCTCATACTTGTATGCAAATGCACTGATATAGCACGCGAAACAGCGATTCCGCACAGAAATACACTTCTGAAACGAAGAATCGTCGAATCTGACATAAGCTCGAATAAATCGTGATCGTGCTTGCCGAATCGGAGTTTCCGTGCCAATTTCGCATATCTGCATACAAATGCACTGATCTAGCACGCGAAACAGCGATTCCGCACAGAAATACACTTCTGAAACAAAGAATCGTCGAATCTGACATAAGCTCGAATAAATCGTGATCGTGCTTGCCGAATCGGAGTTTTCGTGCCAATTTCGCATATCTGCATACAAATGCACTGATCTAGCACGCGAAACAGCGATTCCGCACAGAAATACACTTCTGAAACAAAGAATCGTCGAATCTGACATAAGCTCGAATAAATCGTGATCGTGCTTGCCGAATCGGAGTTTTCGTGCCAATTTCGCATATTTGCATGCAAATGCACTGATCTAGCACGCGAAACAGCGATTCCGCACAGAAATACACTTCTGAAACGAAGAATCGTCGAATCTGACATAACGTCGAATAAATCGTGATCGTGCTTGCCGTGTCGGAGTTTCTATTCCAATTTGGCATACTTGCCTGCAAATGCACTGATCTAGCGCGCGAAACAGCGATTCCACACAGAAATACACTTCTGAAACGAAGAATCGTCGAATCTGACATAAGCTCGAATAAATCGTGATCGTGATTGCCGGTCGGAGTTTCTATTCCAATTGTCATACTTGCATGCAAATGCACTGATCTAGCGCGCGAAACAGCGATTCCGCACAGAAATACACTTCTGAAACGAAGAATCGTCGAATCTGACATAGGCTCGAATAAATTGTGATCGTGCTTGCCTGGTCGGAGTTTCTGTCCAATTTCGCATATTTGCATGCAAATGCACTGATCTAGCACGCGAAACAGCGATTCCGCACAGAATACACTTCTGAAACGAAGAATCGTCGAATCTGACATAACGTCGAATAAATCGTGATCGTGCTTGCCGTGTCGAGTTTCTATTCCAATTTGGCATACTTGCCTGCAAATGCACTGATCTAGCGCGCGAAACAGCGATTCCGCACAGAAATACACTTCTGAAACGAAGAATCGTCGAATCTGACATAAGCTCGAATAAATCGTGATCGTGATTGCCGGTCGGAGTTTCTATTCCAATTTGTCATACTTGCATGCAAATGCACTGATCTACTACGCGAAACAGCGATTCCGCACAGAAATTCATTTGTGAAACGAATAATTGTCGAATCTGACATAAGCTCGAATAAATCGTGATCGTGCTTGCCGAATCGGAGTTTTCGTGCCAATTTCGCATATTTGCATGCAAATGCACTGATCTAGCACGCGAGACAGCGATTCCGCAAAGAAATACACTTCTGAAACGAAGAATCGTCGAATCTGCCATAAGCTCGATTAAATCGCGATCGTGCTTGCCGGGTCGGAGTTTCTGTTATAATTTCGCATACTTGCATGCAAATGCACTGATATAGCACGCGAAACAGCGATTCCGCACAGAAATACACTTCTGAAACGAAGAATCGTCGAATCTGACATAAGCTCGAATAAATCGTGATCGTGCTTGCCGAATCGGAGTTTCCGTGCCAATTTCGCATATCTGCATACAAATGCACTGATCTAGCACGCGAAACAGCGATTCCGCACAGAAATACACTTCTGAAACAAAGAATCGTCGAATCTGACATAAGCTCGAATAAATCGTGATCGTGCTTGCCGAATCGGAGTTTCTGTGCCAATTTGGCATGTTTGCATGCAAATGCACTGATCTAACACGCGAAACGGCGATTCCGCACAGAAATTCATTTGTGAAACAAATAATCGACGAATCTGACATAAGCTCGAATAAATCGTGATCGTGCTTGCCGAATCGGAGTTTTCGCGCCAATTTCGCATATTTGCATGCGAATGCACTGATCTAGCTCGCGAAACAGCGATTCCGCACAGAAATACACTTCTGAAACGAAGAATCGTCGAATCTGACATAAGCTCGAATAAATCGTGATCGTGCTTGGCGGATCGGAGTTTCTGTGACAATTTGGCATTTTTGCATGCAAATGCACTGATCTAGCACGCGAAACGGCGATTCCGCACAGAAATTCATTTGTGAAACAAATAATCGACGAATCTGACATAAGCTCGAATAAATCGTGGTCGTGCTTGCCGAATCGGAGTTTCCGTACCAATTTCGCATATTTGCATACAAATGCACTGATCTAGCACGCTAAACAGCGATTCCGTACAGAAATTCATTTGTGAAACGAATAATCGTCGAATCTGACATAAGCTCGAATAAACCATGATCGTGCTTGCCAAATCGGAGTTTTCGTGCCATTTCGCATATTTGCATGCAAATGCACTGATCTAGCGCGCGAAACAGCGATTCCGCACAGAAATACACTTCTGAAACGAAGAATGTCGAAACTGACATAGGCTCGAATAAATTGTGATCGTGCTTGCCGGGTCGGAGTTTCTATTCCAATTTCGCATACTAGCATGCAAATGCACTGATATAGCACGCGAAACAGCGATTCCGCACAGAAATACACTTCTGAAGCGAGGAATCGTCGAATCTGACATAAGCTCGAATAAATCGTGATCGTGCTTGCCGAATCGGAGTTTCCGTGCCAATTTCGCATATCTGCATACAAATGCACTGATCTAGCACGCGAAACAGCGATTCCGCACAGAAATACACTTCTGAAACGAAGAATCGTCGAATCTGACATAAGCTCGAATAAATCGTGATCGTGATTGCCGGTCGGAGTTTCTATTCCAATTTCTCATACTTGCATGCAAATGCACTGATCTAGCGCGCGAAACAGCGATTCCGCACAGAAATATAACTTCTCAAACGAATAATCGTCGAATCTGACATAAGCTCGAATAAATCGTGATCGTGCTTGCCGAATCGGAGTTTTCGTGCCAATTTCGCATATTTGCATACAAATGCACTGATCTAGCACGCTAAACAGCGATGCCGCACAGAAATACACTTCTGAAACGAAGATTCGTCGAATCTGACATAAGCTCGAATAAATCGTGATCGTGCTTGCCGGGTCGGAGTTTCTATTCCAATTTGGCATACTTGCTTGCAAATGCACTGATCTACTACGCGAAACAGCGATTCCGCACAGAAATTCATTTGTGAAACGAATAATTGTCGAATCTGACATAAGCTCGAATAAATCGTGATCGTGCTTGCCGAATCGGAGTTTTCGTGCCAATTTCGCATATTTGCATGCAAATGCACTGATCTAGCACGCGAAACAGCGATTCCGCAAAGAAATACACTTCTGAAACGAAGAATCGTCGAATCTGCCATAAGCTCGATTAAATCGCGATCGTGCTTGCCGAATCGGAGTTTTCGTGCCAATTTCGCATATTTGCATGCAAATGCACTGATCTAGCACGCGAAACAGCGATTCCGCACAGAAATACACTTCTGAAACGAAGAATCGTCGAATCTGACATAGGCTCGAATAAATTGTGATCGTGTTTGCCTGGTCGGAGTTTCTGTCCAATTTCGCATATTTGCATGCAAATGCACTGATCTAGCACGCGAAACAGCGATTCCGCACAGAAATACACTTCTGAAACGAAGAATCGTCGAATCTGACATAACGTCGAATAAATCGTGATCGTGCTTGCCGTGTCGGAGTTTCTATTCCAATTTGGCATACTTGCCTGCAATGCACTGATCTAGCGCGCGAAACAGCGATTCCGCACAGAAATACACTTCTGAAACAAAGAATCGTCGAATCTGACATAAGCTCGAATAAATCGTGATCGTGCTTGCCGAATCGGAGTTTTCGTGCCAATTTCGCATATTTGCATGCAAATGCACTGATCTAGCACGCGAAACAGCGATTCCGCACAGAAATACACTTCTGAAACAAAGAATCGTCGAATCTGACATAAGCTCGAATAAATCGTGATCGTGCTTGCCGGGTCGGAGTTTCTATTCCAATTTGGCATACTTGCTTGCAAATGCACTGATCTACTACGCGAAACAGCGATTCGCACAGAAATTCATTTGTGAAACGAATAATTGTCGAATCTGACATAAGCTCGAATAAATCGTGATCGTGCTTGCCGAATCGGAGTTTTCGTGCCAATTTCGCATATTTGCATGCAAATGCAATGATCTAGCACGCGAAAGAGCGATTCCGCAAAGAAATACACTCTGAAACGAAGAATCGTCGAATCTGCATAAGCTCGATTAAATCGCGATCGTGCTTGTCGGGTCGGGGTTTCTATTCCAATTTCTCATACTTGTATGCAAATGCACTGATCTAGCACGCGAAACAGCGATTCCGCAACAGAAATACACTTCTGAAACGAAGAATCGTCGAATCTGACATAGGCCCGAATAAATTATGATCGTGCTTGCCTCGTCGGAGTTTCTGTCCAATTTCGCATATTTGCATGCAAATGCACTGATCTAGCACGCGAAACAGCGATTCCGCACAGAAATACACTTCTGAAACGAAGAATCGTCGAATATGACATAAGCTCGAATAAATCGTGACCGTGATTGCGGTCGGAGTTTCTATTCCAATTTGTCATACTTGCATGCAAATGCACTGATCTAGAGCGCGAAACAGCGATTCCGCACAGAAATACACTTCTGAAACGAAGAATCGTCGAATCTGACATAAGCTCGAATAAATCGTGATCGTGTTTGTGCGGATCGGAGTTTCTGTGCCAATTTGGCATGTTTGCATGCAAATGCACTGATCTAACACGCGAAACGGCGATTCCGCACAGAAATACACTTCTGAAACGAAGAATCGTCGAATCTGACATAAGCTCGAATAAATCGTGATCGTGCTTGGCGGATCGGAGTTTCTGTGACAATTTGGCATTTTTGCATGCAAATGCACTGATCTAGCACGCGAAACGGCGATTCCGCACAGAAATTCATTTGTGAAACAAATAATCGTCGAATCTGACATAAGCTCGAATAAATCGTGATCGTGCTTGCCGAATCGGAGTTTTCGTGCCAATTTCGCATATTTGCATGCAAATGCACTGAACTAGTGCGCGAACCAGCGATTCCGCACAGAAATACACTTCTGAAACGAAGAATCGTCGAATCTGACATAGGCTCGAATAAATTGTGATCGTGCTTGCCGAATCGGAGTTTCCGTACCAATTTCGCATATTTGCATACAAATGCACTGATCTAGCACGCTAAACAGCGATTCCGTACAGAAATTCATTTGTGAAACGAATAATCGTCGAATCTGACATAAGCTCGAATAAACCATGATCGTGCTTGCCAAATCGGAGTTTTCGTGCCAATTTCGCATATTTGCATGCAAATGCACTGATCTAGCGCGCGAAACAGCGATTCCGCACAGAAATACACTTCTGAAACGAAGAATGTCGAAACTGACATAGGCTCGAATAAATTGTGATCGTGCTTGCCGGGTCGGAGTTTCTATTCCAATTTCGCATACTTGCATGCAAATGCGCTGATATAGCACGCGAAACAGCGATTCCGCACAGAAATACACTTCTGAAGCGAAGAATCGTCGAATCTGACATAAGCTCGAATAAATCGTGATCGTGCTTGCCGAATCGGAGTTTCCGTGCCAATTTCGCATATCTGCATACAAATGCACTGATCTAGTACGCGAAACAGCGATTCCCCACAGAAATACACTTCGGAAACAAAGAATCGTCGAATCTGACATAAGCTCGAATAAATCGTGATCGTGCATGCCGAATCGGAGTTTTCGTGCCAATTTCGCATATTTGCATGCAAATGCACTGATCTAGCGCGCGAAACAGCGATTCCGCACAGAAATACACTTCTGTGGTGTGGTAGTTGAACGAAGAATCGTCGAATCTGACATAAGCTCGAATAAATCGAGATTGTGCTTGCCGAATCGGAGTTTCCGTGCCAATTTCGCATATCTGCATACAAATGCACTGATCTAGCACGCGAAACAGCGATTCCGCACAGAAATACACTTCTGAAACGAAGAATCGTCGAATCTGACATAAGCTCGAATAAATCGTGATCGTGCTTGCCGGGTCGGAGTTTCTATTCCAATTTGGCATACTTGCTTGCAAATGCACTGATCTACTACGCGAAACAGCGATTCCGCACAGAAATTCATTTGTGAAACGAATAATTGTCGAATCTGACATAAGCTCGAATAAATCGTGATCGTGCTTGCCGAATCGGAGTTTTCGTGCCAATTTCGCATATTTGCATGCAAATGCAATGATCTAGCACGCGAAACAGCGATTCCGCAAAGAAATACACTTCTGAAACGAAGAATCGTCGAATCTGCCATAAGCTCGATTAATCGCGATCGTGCTTGTCGGGTCGGGGTTTCTATTCCAATTTCTCATACTTGTATGCAAATGCACTGATATAGCACGCGAAACAGCGATTCCGCACAGAAATACACTTCTGAAACGAAGAATCGTCGAATCTGACATAAGCTCGAATAAATCGTGATCGTGCTTGCCGAATCGGAGTTTCCGTGCCAATTTCGCATATCTGCATACAAATGCACTGATCTAGCACGCGAAACAGCGATTCCGCACAGAAATACACTTCTGAAACAAAGAATCGTCGAATCTGACATAAGCTCGAAAAATCGTGATCGTGCTTGCCGAATCGGAGTTTTCGTGCCAATTTCGCATATTTGCATGCAAATGCACTGATCTAGCACGCGAAACAGCGATTCCGCACAGAAATACACTTCTGAAACGAAGAATCGTCGAATCTGACATAACGCCGAATAAATCGTGATCGTGCTTGCCGTGTCGGAGTTTCTATTCCAATTTGGCATACTTGCCTGCAAATGCACTGATCTAGCGCGCGAAACAGCGATTCCACACAGAAATACACTTCTGAAACGAAGAATCGTCGAATCTGACATAAGCTCGAATAAATCGTGATCGTGATTGCCGGTCGGAGTTTCTATTCCAATTTGTCATACTTGCATGCAAATGCACTGATTCTAGCGCGCGAAACAGCGATTCCGCACAGAAATACACTTCTGAAACGAAGAATCGTCGAATCTGACATAGGCTCGAATAAATTGTGATCGTGCTTGCCTGGTCGGAGTTTCTGTCCAATTTCGCATATTTGCATGCAAATGCACTGATCTAGCACGCGAAACAGCGATTCCGCACAGAAATACACTTCTGAAACGAAGAATCGTCGAATCTGACATAACGTCGAATAAATCGTGATCGTGCTTGCCGTGTCGGAGTTTCTATTCCAATTTGGCATACTTGCCTGCAAATGCACTGATCTAGCGCGCGAAACAGCGATTCCGCACAGAAATACACTTCTGAAACGAAGAATCGTCGAATCTGACATAAGCTCGAATAAATCGTGATCGTGATTGCCGGTCGGAGTTTCTATTCCAATTTGTCATACTTGCATGCAAATGCACTGATCTACTACGCGAAACAGCGATTCCGCACAGAAATTCATTTGTGAAACGAATAATTGTCGAATCTGACATAAGCTCGAATAAATCGTGATCGTGCTTGCCGAATCGGAGTTTTCGTGCCAATTTCGCATATTTGCATGCAAATGCACTGATCTTCCGCACAGAAATACACTTCTGAAACAAAGAATCGTCGAATCTGACATAAGCTCGAATAAATCGTGATCGTGCTTGCCGGGTCGGAGTTTCTATTCCAATTTGGCATACTTGCTTGCAAATGCACTGATCTACTACGCGAAACAGCGATTCCGCACAGAAATTCATTTGTGAAACGAATAATTGTCGAATCTGACATAAGCTCGAATAAATCGTGATCGTGCTTGCCGAATCGGAGTTTTCGTGCCGATTTCGCATATTTGCATGCAAATGCAATGATCTAGCACGCGAAAGAGCGATTCCGCAAAGAAATACACTTCTGAAACGAAGAATCGTCGAATCTGCCATAAGCTCGATTAAATCGCGATCGTGCTTGTCGGGTCGGGGTTTCTATTCCAATTTCTCATACTTGTATGCAAATGCACTGATCTAGCACGCGAAACAGCGATTCCGCACAGAAATACACTTCTGAAACGAAGAATCGTCGAATCTGACATAGGCCCGAATAAATTATGATCGTGCTTGCCTCGTCGGAGTTTCTGTCCAATTTCGCATATTTGCATGCAAATGCACTGATCTAGCACGCGAAACAGCGATTCCGCACAGAAATACACTTCTGAAACGAAGAATCGTCGAATCTGACATAGGCTCGAATAAATTGTGATCGTGTTTGCCTGGTCGGAGTTTCTGTCCAATTTCGCATATTTGCATGCAAATGCACTGATCTAGCACGCGAAACAGCGATTCCGCACAGAAATACACTTCTGAAACGAAGAATCGTCGAATCTGACATAACGTCGAATAAATCGTGATCGTGCTTGCCGTGTCGGAGTTTCTATTCCAATTTGGCATACTTGCCTGCAAATGCACTGATCTAGCGCGCGAAACAGCGATTCCGCACAGAAATACACTTCTGAAACGAAGAATCGTCGAATCTGACATAAGCTCGAATAAATCGTGACCGTGATTGCCGGTCGGAGTTTCTATTCCAATTTGTCATACTTGCATGCAAATGCACTGATCTAGAGCGCGAAACAGCGATTCCGCACAGAAATACACTTCTGAAACGAAGAATCGTCGAATCTGACATAAGCTCGAATAAATCGTGATCGTGTTTGTGCGGATCGGAGTTTCTGAGCCAATTTGGCATGTTTGCATGCAAATGCACTGATCTAACACGCGAAACGGCGATTCCGCACAGAAATACACTTCTGAAACGAAGAATCGTCGAATCTGACATAAGCTCGAATAAATCGTGATCGTGCTTGGCGGATCGGAGTTTCTGTGACAATTTGCATTTTTGCATGCAAATGCACTGATCTAGCACGCGAAACGGCGATTCCGCACAGAAATTCATTTGTGAAACAAATAATCGTCGAATCTGACATAAGCTCGAATAAATCGTGATCGTGCTTGCCGAATCGGAGTTTTCGTGCCAATTTCGCATATTTGCATGCAAATGCACTGAACTAGCGCGCGAACCAGCGATTCCGCACAGAAATACACTTCTGAAACGAAGAATCGTCGAATCTGACATAGGCTCGAATAAATTGTGATCGTGCTTGCCGAATCGGAGTTTCCGTACCAATTTCGCATATTTGCATACAAATGCACTGATCTAGCACGCTAAACAGCGATTCCGTACAGAAATTCATTTGTGAAACGAATAATCGTCGAATCTGACATAAGCTCGAATAAACCATGATCGTGCTTGCCAAATCGGAGTTTTCGTGCCAATTTCGCATATTTGCATGCAAATGCACTGATCTAGCGCGCGAAACAGCGATTCCGCACAGAAATACACTTCTGAAACGAAGAATGTCGAAACTGACATAGGCTCGAATAAATTGTGATCGTGCTTGCCGGGTCGGAGTTTCTATTCCAATTTCGCATACTTGCATGCAAATGCGCTGATATAGCACGCGAAACAGCGATTCCGCACAGAAATACACTTCTGAAGCGAAGAATCGTCGAATCTGACATAAGCTCGAATAAATCGTGATCGTGCTTGCCGAATCGGAGTTTCCGTGCCAATTTCGCATATCTGCATACAAATGCACTGATCTAGTACGCGAAACAGCGATTCCCCACAGAAATACACTTCGGAAACAAAGAATCGTCGAATCTGACATAAGCTCGAATAAATCGTGATCGTGCATGCCGAATCGGAGTTTTCGTGCCAATTTCGCATATTTGCATGCAAATGCACTGATCTAGCGCGCGAAACAGCGATTCCGCACAGAAATACACTTCTGAAACGAAGAATCGTCGAATCTGACATAAGCTCGAATAAATCGAGATTGTGCTTGCCGAATCGGAGTTTCCGTGCCAATTTCGCATATCTGCATACAAATGCACTGATCTAGCACGCGAAACAGCGATTCCGCACAGAAATACACTTCTGAAACGAAGAATCGTCGAATCTGACATAAGCTCGAATAAATCGTGATCGTGCTTGCCGGGTCGGAGTTTCTATTCCAATTTGGCATACTTGCTTGCAAATGCACTGATCTACTACGCGAAACAGCGATTCCGCACAGAAATTCATTTGTGAAACGAATAATTGTCGAATCTGACATAAGCTCGAATAAATCGTGATCGTGCTTGCGGAATCGGAGTTTTCGTGCCAATTTCGCATATTTGCATGCAAATGCAATGATCTAGCACGCGAAACAGCGATTCGCAAAGAAATACACTTCTGAAACGAAGAATCGTCGAATCTGCCATAAGCTCGATTAAATCGCGATCGTGCTTGTCGGGTCGGGGTTTCTATTCCAATTTCTCATACTTGTATGCAAATGCACTGATATAGCACGCGAAACAGCGATTCCGCACAGAAATACACTTCTGAAACGAAGAATCGTCGAATCTGACATAAGCTCGAATAAATCGTGATCGTGCTTGCCGAATCGGAGTTTCCGTGCCAATTTCGCATATCTGCATACAAATGCACTGATCTAGCACGCGAAACAGCGATTCCGCACAGAAATACACTTCTGAAACAAAGAATCGTCGAATCTGACATAAGCTCGAATAAATCGTGATCGTGCTTGCCGAATCGGAGTTTTCGTGCCAATTTCGCATATCTGCATACAAATGCACTGATCTAGCACGCGAAACAGCGATTCCGCACAGAAATACACTTCTGAAACAAAGAATCGTCGAATCTGACATAAGCTCGAATAAATCGTGATCGTGCTTGCCGAATCGGAGTTTTCGTGCCAATTTAGCATATTTGCATGCAAATGCACTGATCTAGCACGCGAAACAGCGATTCCGCACAGAAATACACTTCTGAAACGAAGAATCGTCGAATCTGACATAACGCCGAATAAATCGTGATCGTGCTTGCCGTGTCGGAGTTTCTATTCCAATTTGGCATACTTGCCTGCAAATGCACTGATCTAGCGCGCGAAACAGCGATTCCGCACAGAAATACACTTCTGAAACGAAGAATGTCGAAACTGACATAGGCTCGAATAAATTGTGATCGTGCTTGCCGGGTCGGAGTTTCTATTCCAATTTCGCATACTTGCATGCAAATGCGCTGATATAGCACGCGAAACAGCGATTCCGCACAGAAATACACTTCTGAAACGAAGAATCGTCGAATCTGACATAGGCTCGAATAAATTGTGATCGTGCTTGCCGAATCGGAGTTTTCGTGCCAATTTCGCATATCTGCATACAAATGCACTGATCTAGCACGCGAAACAGCGATTCCGCACAGAAATACACTTCTGAAACAAAGAATCGTCGAATCTGACATAAGCTCGAATAAATCGTGATCGTGCTTGCCGAATCGGAGTTTTCGTGCCAATTTCGCATATCTGCATACAAATGCACTGATCTAGCACGCGAAACAGCGATTCCGCACAGAAATACACTTCTGAAACAAAGAATCGTCGAATCTGACATAAGCTCGAATAAATCGTGATCGTGCTTGCCGAATCGGAGTTTTCGTGCCAATTTCGCATATTTGCATGCAAATGCACTGATCTAGCACGCGAAACAGCGATTCCGCACAGAAATACACTTCTGAAACGAAGAATCGTCGAATCTGACATAACGCCGAATAAATCGTGATCGTGCTTGCCGTGTCGGAGTTTCTATTCCAATTTGGCATACTTGCCTGCAAATGCACTGATCTAGCGCGCGAAACAGCGATTCCACACAGAAATACACTTCTGAAACGAAGAATCGTCGAATCTGACATAAGCTCGAATAAATCGTGATCGTGATTGCCGGTCGGAGTTTCTATTCCAATTTGTCATACTTGCATGCAAATGCACTGATCTAGCGCGCGAAACAGCGATTCCGCACAGAAATACACTTCTGAAACGAAGAATCGTCGAATCTGACATAAGCTCGATTAAATCGCGATCGTGCTTGTCGGGTCGGGGTTTCTATTCCAATTTCTCATACTTGTATGCAAATGCACTGATCTAGCACGCGAAACAGCGATTCCGCACAGAAATACACTTCTGAAACGAAGATTCGTCGAATCTGACATAGGCCCGAATAAATTATGATCGTGCTTGCCTCGTCGGAGTTTCTGTCCAATTTCGCATATTTGCATGCAAATGCACTGATCTAGCACGCGAAACAGCGATTCCGCACAGAAATACACTTCTGAAACGAAGAATCGTCGAATCTGACATAACGTCGAATAAATCGTGATCGTGCTTGCCGTGTCGGAGTTTCTATTCCAATTTGGCATACTTGCCTGCAAATGCACTGATCTAGCGCGCGAAACAGCGATTCCGCACAGAAATACACTTCTGAAACGAAGAATCGTCGAATCTGACATAAGCTCGAATAAATCGTGATCGTGATTGCCGGTCGGAGTTTCTATTCCAATTTGTCATACTGGCATGCAAATGCACTGATATAGCACGCGAAACAGCGATTCCGCACAGAAATACACTTCTGAAACGAAGAATCGTCGAATCTGACATAAGCTCGAATAAATCGTGATCGTGCTTGCCGAATCGGAGTTTCCGTGCCAATTTCGCATATCTGCATACAAATGCACTGATCTAGCACGCGAAACAGCGATTCCGCACAGAAATACACTTCTGAAACAAAGAATCGTCGAATCTGACATAAGCTCGAATAAATCGTGATCGTGCTTGCCGAATCGGAGTTTTCGTGCCAATTTCGCATATTTGCATGCAAATGCACTGATCTAGCACGCGAAACAGCGATTCCGCACAGAAATACACTTCTGAAACAAAGAATCGTCGAATCTGACATAAGCTCGAATAAATCGTGATCGTGCTTGCCGGGTCGGAGTTTCTATTCCAATTTGGCATACTTGCTTGCAAATGCACTGATCTACTACGCGAAACAGCGATTCCGCACAGAAATTCATTTGTGAAACGAATAATTGTCGAAGCTGACATAAGCTCGAATAAATCGTGATCGTGCTTGCCGAATCGGAGTTTTCGTGCCAATTTCGCATATTTGCATGCAAATGCACTGATCTAGCACGCGAAACAGCGATTCCGCACAGAAATACACTTCTGAAACAAAGAATCGTCGAATCTGACATAAGCTCGAATAAATCGTGATCGTGCTTGCCGAATCGGAGTTTCCGTGCCAATTTCGCATATCTGCATACAAATGCACTGATCTAGCACGCGAAACAGCGATTCCGCACAGAAATACACTTCTGAAACAAAGAATCGTCGAATCTGACATAAGCTCGAATAAATCGTGATCGTGCTTGCCGGGTCGGAGTTTCTATTCCAATTTGGCATACTTGCTTGCAAATGCACTGATCTACTACGCGAAACAGCGATTCCGCACAGAAATTCATTTGTGAAACGAATAATTGTCGAATCTGACATAAGCTCGAATAAATCGTGATCGTGCTTGCCGAATCGGAGTTTTCGTGCCAATTTCGCATATTTGCATGCAAATGCAATGATCTAGCACGCGAAACAGCGATTCCGCAAAGAAATACACTTCTGAAACGAAGAATCGTCGAATCTGCCATAAGCTCGATTAAATCTCGATCGTGCTTGTCGGGTCGGGGTTTCTATTCCAATTTCTCATACTTGTATGCAAATGCACTGATCTAGCACGCGAAACAGCGATTCCGCACAGAAATACACTTCTGAAACGAAGAATCGTCGAATCTGACATAGGCCCGAATAAATTATGATCGTGCTTGCCGAATCGGAGTTTTCGTGCCAATTTCGCATATTTGCATGCAAATGCACTGATCTAGCACGCGAAACAGCGATTCCGCACAGAAATACACTTCTGAAACGAAGAATCGTCGAATCTGACATAACGCCGAATAAATCGTGATCGTGCTTGCCGTGTCGGAGTTTCTATTCCAATTTGGCATACTTGCCTGCAAATGCACTGATCTAGCGCGCGAAACAGCGATTCCACACAGAAATACACTTCTGAAACGAAGAATCGTCGAATCTGACATAAGCTCGAATAAATCGTGATCGTGATTGCCGGTCGGAGTTTCTATTCCAATTTGTCATACTTGCATGCAAATGCACTGATCTAGCGCGCGAAACAGCGATTCCGCACAGAAATACACTTCTGAAACGAAGAATCGTCGAATCTGACATAGGCTCGAATAAATTGTGATCGTGCTTGCCTGGTCGGAGTTTCTGTCCAATTTCGCATATTTCCATGCAAATGCACTGATCTAGCACGCGAAACAGCGATTCCGCACAGAAATACACTTCTGAAACGAAGAATCGTCGAATCTGACATAACGTCGAATAAATCGTGATCGTGCTTGCCGTGTCGGAGTTTCTATTCCAATTTGGCATACTTGCCTGCAAATGCACTGATCTAGCGCGCGAAACAGCGATTCCGCACAGAAATACACTTCTGAAACGAAGAATCGTCGAATCTGACATAAGCTCGAATAAATCGAGATTGTGCTTGCCGAATCGGAGTTTCCGTGCCAATTTCGCATATCTGCATACAAATGCACTGATCTAGCACGCGAAACAGCGATTCCGCACAGAAATACACTTCTGAAACGAAGAATCGTCGAATCTGACATAAGCTCGAATAAATCGTGATCGTGCTTGCCGGGTCGGAGTTTCTATTCCAATTTGGCATACTTGCTTGCAAATGCACTGATCTACTACGCGAAACAGCGATTCCGCACAGAAATTCATGTGTGAAACGAATAATTGTCGAATCTGACATAAGCTCGAATAAATCGTGATCGTGCTTGCCGAATCGGAGTTTTCGTGCCAATTTCGCATATCTGCATACAAATGCACTGATCTAGCACGCGAAACAGCGATTCCGCACAGAAATACACTTCTGAAACGAAGAATCGTCGAATCTGACATAAGCTCGAATAAATCGTGATCGTGCTTGCCGAATCGGAGTTTTCGTGCCAATTTAGCATATTTGCATGCAAATGCACTGATCTAGCACGCGAAACAGCGATTCCGCACAGAAATACACTTCTGAAACGAAGAATCGTCGAATCTGACATAACGCCGAATAAATCGTGATCGTGCTTGCCGTGTCGGAGTTTCTATTCCAATTTGGCATACTTGCCTGCAAATGCACTGATCTAGCGCGCGAAACAGCGATTCCACACAGAAATACACTTCTGAAACGAAGAATCGTCGAATCTGACATAAGCTCGAATAAATCGTGATCGTGATTGCCGGTCGGAGTTTCTATTCCAATTTGTCATACTTGCATGCAAATGCACTGATCTAGCGCGCGAAACAGCGATTCCGCACAGAAATACACTTCTGAAACGAAGAATCGTCGAATCTGACATAGGCTCGAATAAATTGTGATCGTGCTTGCCTGGTCGGAGTTTCTGTCCAATTTCGCATATTTGCATGCAAATGCACTGATCTAGCACGCGAAACAGCGATTCCGCACAGAAATACACTTCTGAAACGAAGAATCGTCGAATCTGACATAACGTCGAATAAATCGTGATCGTGCTTGCCGTGTCGGAGTTTCTATTCCAATTTGGCATACTTGCCTGCAAATGCACTGATCTAGCGCGCGAAACAGCGATTCCGCACAGAAATACACTTCTGAAACGAAGAATCGTCGAATCTGACATAAGCTCGAATAAATCGTGATCGTGATTGCCGGTCGGAGTTTCTATTCCAATTTGTCATACTGGCATGCAAATGCACTGATATAGCACGCGAAACAGCGATTCCGCACAGAAATACACTTCTGAAACGAAGAATCGTCGAATCTGACATAAGCTCGAATAAATCGTGATCGTGCTTGCCGAATCGGAGTTTCCGTGCCAATTTCGCATATCTGCATACAAATGCACTGATCTAGCACGCGAAACAGCGATTCCGCACAGAAATACACTTCTGAAACAAAGAATCGTCGAATCTGACATAAGCTCGAATAAATCGTGATCGTGCTTGCCGAATCGGAGTTTTCGTGCCAATTTCGCATATTTGCATGCAAATGCACTGATCTAGCACGCGAAACAGCGATTCCGCACAGAAATACACTTCTGAAACAAAGAATCGTCGAATCTGACATAAGCTCGAATAAATCGTGATCGTGCTTGCCGGGTCGGAGTTTCTATTCCAATTTGGCATACTTGCTTGCAAATGCACTGATCTACTACGCGAAACAGCGATTCCGCACAGAAATTCATTTGTGAAACGAATAATTGTCGAATCTGACATAAGCTCGAATAAATCGTGATCGTGCTTGCCGAATCGGAGTTTTCGTGCCAATTTCGCATATTTGCATGCAAATGCACTGATCTAGCACGCGAAACAGCGATTCCGCACAGAAATACACTTCTGAAACGAAGAATCGTCGAATCTGACATAACGCCGAATAAATCGTGATCGTGCTTGCCGTGTCGGAGTTTCTATTCCAATTTGGCATACTTGCCTGCAAATGCACTGATCTAGCGCGCGAAACAGCGATTCCACACAGAAATACACTTCTGAAACGAAGAATCGTCGAATCTGACATAAGCTCGAATAAATCGTGATCGTGATTGCCGGTCGGAGTTTCTATTCCAATTTGTCATACTTGCATGCAAATGCACTGATCTAGCGCGCGAAACAGCGATTCCGCACAGAAATACACTTCTGAAACGAAGAATCGTCGAATCTGACATAGGCTCGAATAAATTGTGATCGTGCTTGCCTGGTCGGAGTTTCTGTCCAATTTCGCATATTTGCATGCAAATGCACTGATCTAGCACGCGAAACAGCGATTCCGCACAGAAATACACTTCTGAAACGAAGAATCGTCGAATCTGACATAACGTCGAATAAATCGTGATCGTGCTTGCCGTGTCGGAGTTTCTATTCCAATTTGGCATACTTGCCTGCAAATGCACTGATCTAGCGCGCGAAACAGCGATTCCGCACAGAAATACACTTCTGAAACGAAGAATCGTCGAATCTGACATAAGCTCGAATAAATCGTGATCGTGATTGCCGGTCGGAGTTTCTATTCCAATTTGTCATACTTGCATGCAAATGCACTGATCTACTACGCGAAACAGCGATTCCGCACAGAAATTCATTTGTGAAACGAATAATTGTCGAATCTGACATAAGCTCGAATAAATCGTGATCGTGCTTGCCGAATCGGAGTTTTCGTGCCAATTTCGCATATTTGCATGCAAATGCACTGATCTAGCATGCGAGACAGCGATTCCGCAAAGAAATACACTTCTGAAACGAAGAATCGTCGAATCTGCCATAAGCTCGATTAAATCGCGATCGTGCTTGCCGGGTCAGAGTTTCTGTTCCAATTTCGCATACTGGCATGCAAATGCACTGATATAGCACGCGAAACAGCGATTCCGCACAGAAATACACTTCTGAAACGAAGAACCGTCGAATCTGACATAAGCTCGAATAAATCGTGATCGTGCTTGCCGAATCGGAGTTTCCGTGCCAATTTCGCATATCTGCATACAAATGCACTGATCTAGCACGCGAAACAGCGATTCCGCACAGAAATACACTTCTGAAACAAAGAATCGTCGAATCTGACATAAGCTCGAATAAATCGTGATCGTGCTTGCCGGGTCGGAGTTTCTATTCCAATTTGGCATACTTGCTTGCAAATGCACTGATCTACTACGCGAAACAGCGATTCCGCACAGAAATTCATTTGTGAAACGAATAATTGTCGAATCTGACATAAGCTCGAATAAATCGTGATCGTGCTTGCCGAATCGGAGTTTTCGTGCCAATTTGGCATACTTGCCTGCAAATGCACTGATCTAGCGCGCGAAACAGCGATTCCGCACAGAAATACACTTCTGAAACGAAGAATCGTCGAATCTGACATAACGTCGAATAAATCGTGATCGTGCTTGCCGTGTCGGAGTTTCTATTCCAATTTGGCATACTTGCCTGCAAATGCACTGATCTAGCGGGCGAAACAGCGATTCCGCACAGAAATACACTTCTGAAACGAAGAATCGTCGAATCTGACATAAGCTCGAATAAATCGTGATCGTGCTTGCCGAATCGGAGTTTTCGTGCCAATTTCGCATATTTGCATGCAAATGCACTGAACTAGCGCGCGAACCAGCGATTCCGCACAGAAATACACTTCTGAAACGAAGAATCGTCGAATCTGACATAGGCTCGAATAAATTGTGATCGTGCTTGCCGGGTCGGAGTTTCTATTCCAATTTCGCATACTTGCATGCAAATGCGCTGATATAGCACGCGAAACAGCGATTCCGCACAGAAATACACTTCTGAAGCGAAGAATCGTCGAATCTGACATAAGCTCAAATAAATCGTGATCGTGCTTGCCGAATCGGAGTTTCCGTGCCAATTTCGCATATCTGCATACAAATGCACTGATCTAGTACGCGAAACAGCGATTCCCCACAGAAATACACTTCGGAAACAAAGAATCGTCGAATCTGACATAAGCTCGAATAAATCGTGATCGTGCATGCCGAATCGGAGTTTTCGTGCCAATTTCGCATATTTGCATGCAAATGCACTGATCTAGCGCGCGAAACAGCGATTCCGCACAGAAATACACTTCTGAAACGAAGAATCGTCGAATCTGACATAAGCTCGAATAAATCGAGATTGTGCTTGCCGAATCGGAGTTTCCGTGCCAATTTCGCATATCTGCATACAAATGCACTGATCTAGCACGCGAAACAGCGATTCCGCACAGAAATACACTTCTGAAACGAAGAATCGTCGAATCTGACATAAGCTCGAATAAATCGTGATCGTGCTTGCCGGGTCGGAGTTTCTATTCCAATTTGGCATACTGGCTTGCAAATGCACTGATCTACTACGCGAAACAGCGATTCCGCACAGAAATTCATTTGTGAAACGAATAATTGTCGAATCTGACATAAGCTCGAATAAATCGTGATCGTGCTTGCCGAATCGGAGTTTTCGTGCCAATTTCGCATATTTGCATGCAAATGCACTGATATAGCACGCGAAACAGCGATTCCGCACAGAAATACACTTCTGAAACGAAGAATCGTCGAATCTGACATAAGCTCGAATAAATCGTGATCGTGCTTGCCGAATCGGAGTTTCCGTGCTAATTTCGCATATCTGCATACAAATGCACTGATCTAGCACGCGAAACAGCGATTCCGCACAGAAATACACTTCTGAAACAAAGAATCGTCGAATCTGACATAAGCTCGAATAAATCGTGATCGTGCTTGCCGAATCGGAGTTTTCGTGCCAATTTCGCATATCTGCATACAAATGCACTGATCTAGCACGCGAAACAGCGATTCCGCACAGAAATACACTTCTGAAACAAAGAATCGTCGAATCTGACATAAGCTCGAATAAATCGTGATCGTGCTTGCCGAATCGGAGTTTTCGTGCCAATTTCGCATATTTGCATGCAAATGCACTGATCTAGCACGCGAAACAGCGATTCCGCACAGAAATACACTTCTGAAACGAAGAATCGTCGAATCTGACATAACGCCGAATAAATCGTGATCGTGCTTGCCGTGTCGGAGTTTCTATTCCAATTTGGCATACTTGCCTGCAAATGCACTGATCTAGCGCGCGAAACAGCGATTCCACACAGAAATACACTTCTGAAACGAAGAATCGTCGAATCTGACATAAGCTCGAATAAATCGTGATCGTGATTGCCGGTCGGAGTTTCTATTCCAATTTGTCATACTTGCATGCAAATGCACTGATCTAGCGCGCGAAACAGCGATTCCGCACAGAAATACACTTCTGAAACGAAGAATCGTCGAATCTGACATAAGCTCGATTAAATCGCGATCGTGCTTGTCGGGTCGGGGTTTCTATTCCAATTTCTCATACTTGTATGCAAATGCACTGATCTAGCACGCGAAACAGCGATTCCGCACAGAAATACACTTCTGAAACGAAGATTCGTCGAATCTGACATAGGCCCGAATAAATTATGATCGTGCTTGCCTCGTCGGAGTTTCTGTCCAATTTCGCATATTTGCATGCAAATGCACTGATCTAGCACGCGAAACAGCGATTCCGCACAGAAATACACTTCTGAAACGAAGAATCGTCGAATCTGACATAACGTCGAATAAATCGTGATCGTGCTTGCCGTGTCGGAGTTTCTATTCCAATTTGGCATACTTGCCTGCAAATGCACTGATCTAGCGCGCGAAACAGCGATTCCGCACAGAAATACACTTCTGAAACGAAGAATCGTCGAATCTGACATAAGCTCGAATAAATCGTGATCGTGATTGCCGGTCGGAGTTTCTATTCCAATTTGTCATACTGGCATGCAAATGCACTGATATAGCACGCGAAACAGCGATTCCGCACAGAAATACACTTCTGAAACGAAGAATCGTCGAATCTGACATAAGCTCGAATAAATCGTGATCGTGCTTGCCGAATCGGAGTTTCCGTGCCAATTTCGCATATCTGCATACAAATGCACTGATCTAGCACGCGAAACAGCGATTCCGCACAGAAATACACTTCTGAAACAAAGAATCGTCGAATCTGACATAAGCTCGAATAAATCGTGATCGTGCTTGCCGAATCGGAGTTTTCGTGCCAATTTCGCATATTTGCATGCAAATGCACTGATCTAGCACGCGAAACAGCGATTCCGCACAGAAATACACTTCTGAAACAAAGAATCGTCGAATCTGACATAAGCTCGAATAAATCGTGATCGTGCTTGCCGGGTCGGAGTTTCTATTCCAATTTGGCATACTTGCTTGCAAATGCACTGATCTACTACGCGAAACAGCGATTCCGCACAGAAATTCATTTGTGAAACGAATAATTGTCGAAGCTGACATAAGCTCGAATAAATCGTGATCGTGCTTGCCGAATCGGAGTTTTCGTGCCAATTTCGCATATTTGCATGCAAATGCACTGATCTAGCACGCGAAACAGCGATTCCGCACAGAAATACACTTCTGAAACAAAGAATCGTCGAATCTGACATAAGCTCGAATAAATCGTGATCGTGCTTGCCGAATCGGAGTTTCCGTGCCAATTTCGCATATCTGCATACAAATGCACTGATCTAGCACGCGAAACAGCGATTCCGCACAGAAATACACTTCTGAAACAAAGAATCGTCGAATCTGACATAAGCTCGAATAAATCGTGATCGTGCTTGCCGGGTCGGAGTTTCTATTCCAATTTGGCATACTTGCTTGCAAATGCACTGATCTACTACGCGAAACAGCGATTCCGCACAGAAATTCATTTGTGAAACGAATAATTGTCGAATCTGACATAAGCTCGAATAAACCGTGATCGTGCTTGCCGAATCGGAGTTTTCGTGCCAATTTCGCATATTTGCATGCAAATGCAATGATCGAGCACGCGAAACAGCGATTCCGCAAAGAAATACACTTCTGAAACGAAGAATCGTCGAATCTGCCATAAGCTCGATTAAATCGCGATCGTGCTTGTCGGGTCGGGGTTTCTATTCCAATTTCTCATACTTGTATGCAAATGCACTGATCTAGCACGCGAAACAGCGATTCCGCACAGAAATACACTTCTGAAACGAAGAATCGTCGAATCTGACATAGGCCCGAATAAATTATGATCGTGCTTGCCGAATCGGAGTTTTCGTGCCAATTTCGCATACTTGCTTGCAAATGCACTGATCTACTACGCGAAACAGCGATTCCGCACAGAAATTCATTTGTGAAACGAATAATTGTCGAATCTGACATAAGCTCGAATAAATCGTGATCGTGCTTGCCGAATCGGAGTTTTCGTGCCAATTTCGCATATTTGCATGCAAATGCACTGATCTAGCACGCGAAACAGCGATTCCGCACTGAAATACACTTCTGAAACTAAGAATCGTCGAATCTGACATAGGCTCGAATAAATTGTGATCGTGCTTGCCTGGTCGGAGTTTCTGTCCAATTTCGCATATTTGCATGCAAATGCACTGATCTAGCACGCGAAACAGCGATTCCGCACAGAAATACACTTCTGAAACGAAGAATCGTCGAATCTGACATAACGTCGAATAAATCGTGATCGTGCTTGCCGTGTCGGAGTTTCTATTCCAATTTGGCATACTTGCCTGCAAATGCACTGATCTAGCGCGCGAAACAGCGATTCCGCACAGAAATACACTTCTGAAACGAAGAATCGTCGAATCTGACATAACGTCGAATAAATCGTGATCGTGATTGCCGGTCGGAGTTTCTATTCCAATTTGCCATACTTGCATGCAAATGCACTGATCTAGCGCGCGAAACAGCGATTCCGCACAGAAATACACTTCTGAAACGAAGAATCGTCGAATCTGACATAAGCTCGAATAAATCGTGATCGTGTTTGTGCGGATCGGAGTTTCTGTGCCAATTTGGAATGTATGCATGCAAATGCACTGATCTAACATGCGAAACAGCGATTCCGCACAGAAATACACTTCTGAAACGAAGAATCGTCGAATCTGACATAGGCTCGAATAAATTGTGATCGTGCTTGCCTGGTCGGAGTTTCTGTCCAATTTCGCATATTTGCATGCAAATGCACTGATCTAGCACGCGAAACAGCGATTCCGCACAGAAATACACTTCTGAAACGAAGAATCGTCGAATCTGACATAAGCTCGAATAAATCGTGATCGTGCCTGCCGAATCGGAGTTTCCGTGCCAATTTCGCATATCTGCATACAAATGCACTGATCTAGCACGCGAAACAGCGATTCCGCACAGAAATACACTTCTGAAACAAAGAATCGTCGAATCTGACATAAGCTCGAATAAATCGTGATCGTGCTTGCCGTGTCGGAGTTTCTATTCCAATTTGGCATACTTGCCTGCAAATGCACTGATCTAGCGCGCGAAACAGCGATTCCGCACAGAAATACACTTCTGAAACGAAGAATCGTCGAATCTGACATAAGCTCGAATAAATCGTGATCGTGATTGCCGGTCGGAGTTTCTATTCCAATTTGCCATACTTGCATGCAAATGCACTGATCTAGCGCGCGAAACAGCGATTCCGCACAGAAATACACTTCTGAAACGAAGAATCGTCGAATCTGACATAAGCTCGAATAAATCGTGATCGTGTTTGTGCGGATCGGAGTTTCTGTGCCAATTTGGAATGTTTGCATGCAAATGCACTGATCTAGCACGCGAAACAGCGATTCCGCACAGAAATACACTTCTGAAACGAAGAATCGTCGAATCTGACATAACGTCGAATAAATCGTGATCGTGCTTGCCGTGTCGGAGTTTCTATTCCAATTTGGCATACTTGTATGCAAATGCACTGATCTAGCAGGCGAAACAGCGATTCCGCACTGAAATACACTTCTGAAACGAAGAATCGTCGAATCTGACATAGGCTCGAATAAATTGTGATCGTGCTTGAATGGTCGGAGTTTCTGTCCAATTTCGCATATTTGCATGCAAATGCACTGATCTAGCACGCGAAACAGCGATTCCGCACAGAAATACACTTCTGAAACGAAGAATCGTCGAATCTGACATAACGTCGAATAAATCGTGACCGTGCTTGCCGTGTCGGAGTTTCTATTCCAATTAGGCATACTTGCCTGCAAATGCACTGATCTAGCGCGCGAAACAGCGATTCCGCACTGAAATACACTTCTGAAACGAAGAATCGTCGAATCTGACATAAGCTCTAACAAATCGTGATCGTGATTGGCGGTCGGAGTTTCTATTCCAATTTGTCATACTTGCATGCAAATGCACTGATCTAGCGCGCGAAACAGCGATTACGCACAGAAATACACTTCTGAAACGAAGAATCGTCGAATCTAACATAGGCTCGAATAAATTGTGATCGTGCTTGCCTGGTCGGAGTTTCTGTCCAATTTCGCATATCTGCATGCAAATGCACTGATCTAGCACGCGAAACAGCGATTCCGCACAGAAATACACTTCTGAAACGAAGAATCGTCGAATCTGACATAACGTCGAATAAATCGTGACCGTGCTTGCCGTGTCGGAGTTTCTATTCCAATTTGGCATACTTGCCTGCAAATGCACTGATCTAGCGCGCGAAACAGCGATTCCGCACAGAAATACACTTCTGAAACGAAGAATCGTCGAATCTGACATAAGCTCGAATAAATCGTGATCGTGATTGCCGGTCGGAGTTTCTATTCCAATTTGTCATACTTGCATGCAAATGCACTGATCTAGCGCGCGAAACAGCGATTCCGCACAGAAATATACTTCTGAAACGAAGAATCGTCGAATCTGACATAAGCTCGAATAAATCGTGGTCGTGCTTGCCGAATCGGAGTTTCCGTACCAATTTCGCATATTTGCATACAAATGCACTGATCTAGCACGCTAAACAGCGATTCCGTACAGAAATTCATTTGTGAAACGAATAATCGTCGAATCTGACATATGCTCGAATAAACCATGATCGTGATTGCCAAATCGGAGATTTCGTGCCAATTTCGCATATTTGCATGCAAATGCTCTGATCTAGCGCTCGAAACAGTGATTCCGCACAGAAATACACTTCTGAAACGAAGAATGTCGAAACTGACATAGGCTCGAATAAATTGTGATCGTGCTTGCCGGGTCGGAGATTCTATTCCAATTTCGCATACTTGCATGCAAATGCACTGATATAGCACGCGAAACAGCGATTCCGCACAGAAATACACTTCTGAAACGAAGAATCGTCGAATCTGACATAAGCTCGAATAAATCATGATCGTGCTTGCCGAATCGGAGTTTCCGTGCCAATTTCGCATATCTGCATACAAATGCACTGATCTAGCACGCGAAACAGCGATTCCGCACAGAAATACACTTCTGAAACAAAGAATCGTCGAATCTGACATAAGCTCGAATAAATCGTGATCGTGCTTGTCGGGTCGGAGTTTCCATTCCAATTTGGCATACTTGCTTGCAAATGCACTGATCTACTACGCGAAACAGCGATTCCGCACAGAAATTCATTTGTGAAACGAATAATTGTCGAATCTGACATAAGCTCGAATAAATCGTGATCGTGATTGCCGGTCGGAGTTTCTATTCCAATTTGCCATACTTGCATGCAAATGCACTGATCTAGCGCGCGAAACAGCGATTCCGCACAGAAATACACTTCTGAAACGAAGAATCGTCGAATCTGACATAAGCTCGAATAAATCGTGATCGTGTTTGTGCGGATCGGAGTTTCTGTGCCAATTTGGAATGTTTGCATGCAAATGCACTGATCTAACATGCGAAACAGCGATTCCGCACAGAAATACACTTCTGAAACGAAGAATCGTCGAATCTGACATAGGCTCGAATAAATTGTGATCGTGCTTGCCTGGTCGGAGTTTCTGTCCAATTTCGCATATTTGCATGCAAATGCACTGATCTAGCACGCGAAACAGCGATTCCGCACAGAAATACACTTCTGAAACGAAGAATCGTCGAATCTGACATAAGCTCGAATAAATCGTGATCGTGCCTGCCGAATCGGAGTTTCCGTGCCAATTTCGCATATCTGCATACAAATGCACTGATCTAGCACGCGAAACAGCGATTCCGCACAGAAATACACTTCTGAAACAAAGAATCGTCGAATCTGACATAGGCTCGAATAAATTGTGATCGTGCTTGCCGGGTCGGAGTTTCTATTGAAATTTCGCATACTTGCATGCAATACACTGATATAGCACGCGAAACAGCGATTCCGCACAGAAATACACTTCTGAAACGAAGAATCGTCGAATCTGACATAAGCTCGAATAAATCGTGATCGTGCTTGCCGAATCGGAGTTTCCGTGCCAATTTCGCATATCTGCATACAAATGCACTGATCTAGCACGCGAAACAGCGTTTCCGCACAGAAATACACTTCTGAAACAAAGAATCGTCGAATCTGACATAAGCTCGAATAAATCGTGATCGTGCTTGCCGGGTCGGAGTTTCTATTCCAATTTGGCATACTTGCTTGCAAATGCACTGATCTACTACGCGAAACAGCGATTCCGCACAGAAATACACTTCTGAAACGAAGAATGTCGAAACTGACATAGGCTCGAATAAATCGTGATCGTGCTTGCCGTGTCGGAGTTTCTATTCCAATTTGGCATACTTGCCTGCAAATGCACTGATCTAGCGCGCGAAACAGCGATTCCGCACAGAAATACACTTCTGAAACGAAGAATCGTCGAATCTGACATAAGCTCGAATAAATCGTGATCGTGATTGCCGGTCGGAGTTTCTATTCCAATTTGCCATACTTGCATGCAAATGCACTGATCTAGCGCGCGAAACAGCGATTCCGCACAGAAATACACTTCTGAAACGAAGAATCGTCGAATCTGACATAAGCTCGAATAAATCGTGATCGTGTTTGTGCGGATCGGAGTTTCTGTGCCAATTTGGAATGTTTGCATGCAAATGCACTGATCTAGCACGCGAAACAGCGATTCCGCACAGAAATACACTTCTGAAACGAAGAATCGTCGAATTTGACATAACGTCGAATAAATCGTGATCGTGCTTGCCGTGTCGGAGTTTCTATTCCAATTTGGCATACTTGTATGCAAATGCACTGATCTAGCAGGCGAAACAGCGATTCCGCACTGAAATACACTTCTGAAACGAAGAATCGTCGAATCTGACATAGGCTCGAATAAATTGTGATCGTGCTTGAATGGTCGGAGTTTCTGTCCAATTTCGCATATTTGCATGCAAATGCACTGATCTAGCACGCGAAACAGCGATTCCGCACAGAAATACACTTCTGAAACGAAGAATCGTCGAATCTGACATAACGTCGAATAAATCGTGACCGTGCTTGCCGTGTCGGAGTTTCTATTCCAATTTGGCATACTTGCCTGCAAATGCACTGATCTAGCGCGCGAAACAGCGATTCCGCACTGAAATACACTTCTGAAACGAAGAATCGTCGAATCTGACATAAGCTCTAATAAATCGTGATCGTGATTGGCGGTCGGAGTTTCTATTCCAATTTGTCATACTTGCATGCAAATGCACTGATCTAGCGCGCGAAACAGCGATTACGCACAGAAATACACTTCTGAAACGAAGAATCGTCGAATCTGACATAGGCTCGAATAAATTGTGATCGTGCTTGCCTGGTCGGAGTTTCTGTCCAATTTCGCATATTTGCATGCAAATGCACTGATCTAGCACGCGAAACAGCGATTCCGCACAGAAATACACTTCTGAAACGAAGAATCGTCGAATCTGACATAACGTCGAATAAATCGTGACCGTGCTTGCCGTGTCGGAGTTTCTATTCCAATTTGGCATACTTGCCTGCAAATGCACTGATCTAGCGCGCGAAACAGCGATTCCGCACAGAAATACACTTCTGAAACGAAGAATCGTCGAATCTGACATAAGCTCGAATAAATCGTGATCGTGATTGCCGGTCGGAGTTTCTATTCCAATTTGTCATACCTGCATGCAAATGCACTGATCTAGCGCGCGAAACAGCGATTCCGCACAGAAATATACTTCTGAAACGAAGAATCGTCGAATCTGACATAAGCTCGAATAAATCGTGGTCGTGCTTGCCGAATCGGAGTTTCCGTACCAATTTCGCATATTTGCATACAAATGCACTGATCTAGCACGCTAAACAGCGATTCCGTACAGAAATTCATTTGTGAAACGAATAATCGTCGAATCTGACATAAGCTCGAATAAACCATGATCGTGATTGCCAAATCGGAGATTTCGTGCCAATTTCGCACATTTGCATGCAAATGCTCTGATCTAGCGCGCGAAACAGTGATTCCGCACAGAAATACACTTCTGAAACGAAGAATGTCGAAACTGACATAGGCTCGAATAAATTGTGATCGTGCTTGCCGGGTCGGAGTTTCTATTCCAATTTCGCATACTTGCATGCAAATGCACTGATATAGCACGCGAAACAGCGATTCCGCACAGAAATACACTTCTGAAACGAAGAATCGTCGAATCTGACATAAGCTCGAATAAATCATGATCGTGCTTGCCGAATCGGAGTTTCCGTGCCAATTTCGCATATCTGCATACAAATGCACTGATCTAGCACGCGAAACAGCGATTCCGCACAGAAATACACTTCTGAAACAAAGAATCGTCGAATCTGACATAAGCTCGAATAAATCGTGATCGTGCTTGTCGGGTCGGAGTTTCCATTCCAATTTGGCATACTTGCTTGCAAATGCACTGATCTACTACGCGAAACAGCGATTCCGCACAGAAATTCATTTGTGAAACGAATAATTGTCGAATCTGACATAAGCTCGAATAAATCGTGATCGTGATTGCCGGTCGGAGTTTCTATTCCAATTTGCCATACTTGCATGCAAATGCACTGATCTAGCGCGCGAAACAGCGATTCCGCACAGAAATACACTTCTGAAACGAAGAATCGTCGAATCTGACATAAGCTCGAATAAATCGTGATCGTGTTTGTGCGGATCGGAGTTTCTGTGCCAATTTGGAATGTTTGCATGCAAATGCACTGATCTAACATGCGAAACAGCGATTCCGCACAGAAATACACTTCTGAAACGAAGAATCGTCGAATCTGACATAGGCTCGAATAAATTGTGATCGTGCTTGCCTGGTCGGAGTTTCTGTCCAATTTCGCATATTTGCATGCAAATGCACTGATCTAGCACGCGAAACAGCGATTCCGCACAGAAATACACTTCTGAAACGAAGAATCGTCGAATCTGACATAAGCTCGAATAAATCGTGATCGTGCCTGCCGAATCGGAGTTTCCGTGCCAATTTCGCATATCTGCATACAAATGCACTGATCTAGCACGCGAAACAGCGATTCCGCACAGAAATACACTTCTGAAACAAAGAATCGTCGAATCTGACATAGGCTCGAATAAATTGTGATCGTGCTTGCCGGGTCGGAGTTTCTATTGAAATTTCGCATACTTGCATGCAATACACTGATATAGCACGCGAAACAGCGATTCCGCACAGAAATACACTTCTGAAACGAAGAATCGTCGAATCTGACATAAGCTCGAATAAATCGTGATCGTGATTGCCGGTCGGAGTTTCTATTCCAATTTGCCATACTTGCATGCAAATGCACTGATCTAGCGCGCGAAACAGCGATTCCGCACAGAAATACACTTCTGAAACGAAGAATCGTCGAATCTGACATAAGCTCGAATAAATCGTGATCGTGTTTGTGCGGATCGGAGTTTCTGTGCCAATTTGGAATGTTTGCATGCAAATGCACTGATCTAACATGCGAAACAGCGATTCCGCACAGAAATACACTTCTGAAACGAAGAATCGTCGAATCTGACATAGGCTCGAATAAATTGTGATCGTGCTTGCCTGGTCGGAGTTTCTGTCCAATTTCGCATATTTGCATGCAAATGCACTGATCTAGCACGCGAAACAGCGATTCCGCACAGAAATACACTTCTGAAACGAAGAATCGTCGAATCTGACATAAGCTCGAATAAATCGTGATCGTGCCTGCCGAATCGGAGTTTCCGTGCCAATTTCGCATATCTGCATACAAATGCACTGATCTAGCACGCGAAACAGCGATTCCGCACAGAAATACACTTCTGAAACAAAGAATCGTCGAATCTGACATAGGCTCGAATAAATTGTGATCGTGCTTGCCGGGTCGGAGTTTCTATTGAAATTTCGCATACTTGCATGCAATACACTGATATAGCACGCGAAACAGCGATTCCGCACAGAAATACACTTCTGAAACGAAGAATCGTCGAATCTGACATAAGCTCGAATAAATCGTGATCGTGATTGCCGGTCGGAGTTTCTATTCCAATTTGCCATACTTGCATGCAAATGCACTGATCTAGCGCGCGAAACAGCGATTCCGCACAGAAATACACTTCTGAAACGAAGAATCGTCGAATCTGACATAAGCTCGAATAAATCGTGATCGTGTTTGTGCGGATCGGAGTTTCTGTGCCAATTTGGAATGTTTGCATGCAAATGCACTGATCTAACATGCGAAACAGCGATTCCGCACAGAAATACACTTCTGAAACGAAGAATCGTCGAATCTGACATAGGCTCGAATAAATTGTGATCGTGCTTGCCTGGTCGGAGTTTCTGTCCAATTTCGCATATTTGCATGCAAATGCACTGATCTAGCACGCGAAACAGCGATTCCGCACAGAAATACACTTCTGAAACGAAGAATCGTCGAATCTGACATAAGCTCGAATAAATCGTGATCGTGCCTGCCGAATCGGAGTTTCCGTGCCAATTTCGCATATCTGCATACAAATGCACTGATCTAGCACGCGAAACAGCGATTCCGCACAGAAATACACTTCTGAAACAAAGAATCGTCGAATCTGACATAGGCTCGAATAAATTGTGATCGTGCTTGCCGGGTCGGAGTTTCTATTGAAATTTCGCATACTTGCATGCAATACACTGATATAGCACGCGAAACAGCGATTCCGCACAGAAATACACTTCTGAAACGAAGAATCGTCGAATCTGACATAAGCTCGAATAAATCGTGATCGTGCTTGCCGGGTCGGAGTTTCTATTCCAATTTGGCATACTTGCTTGCAAATGCACTGATCTACTACGCGAAACAGCGATTCCGCACAGAAATACACTTCTGAAACGAAGAATGTCGAAACTGACATAGGCTCGAATAAATCGTGATCGTGCTTGCCGTGTCGGAGTTTCTATTCCAATTTGGCATACTTGCCTGCAAATGCACTGATCTAGCGCGCGAAACAGCGATTCCGCACAGAAATACACTTCTGAAACGAAGAATCGTCGAATCTGACATAAGCTCGAATAAATCGTGATCGTGATTGCCGGTCGGAGTTTCTATTCCAATTTGCCATACTTGCATGCAAATGCACTGATCTAGCGCGCGAAACAGCGATTCCGCACAGAAATACACTTCTGAAACGAAGAATCGTCGAATCTGACATAAGCTCGAATAAATCGTGATCGTGTTTGTGCGGATCGGAGTTTCTGTGCCAATTTGGAATGTTTGCATGCAAATGCACTGATCTAGCACGCGAAACAGCGATTCCGCACAGAAATACACTTCTGAAACGAAGAATCGTCGAATTTGACATAACGTCGAATAAATCGTGATCGTGCTTGCCGTGTCGGAGTTTCTATTCCAATTTGGCATACTTGTATGCAAATGCACTGATCTAGCAGGCGAAACAGCGATTCCGCACTGAAATACACTTCTGAAACGAAGAATCGTCGAATCTGACATAGGCTCGAATAAATTGTGATCGTGCTTGAATGGTCGGAGTTTCTGTCCAATTTCGCATATTTGCATGCAAATGCACTGATCTAGCACGCGAAACAGCGATTCCGCACAGAAATACACTTCTGAAACGAAGAATCGTCGAATCTGACATAACGTCGAATAAATCGTGACCGTGCTTGCCGTGTCGGAGTTTCTATTCCAATTTGGCATACTTGCCTGCAAATGCACTGATCTAGCGCGCGAAACAGCGATTCCGCACTGAAATACACTTCTGAAACGAAGAATCGTCGAATCTGACATAAGCTCGAATAAATCGTGATCGTGTTTGTGCGGATCGGAGTTTCTGTGCCAATTTGGAATGTTTGCATGCAAATGCACTGATCTAACATGCGAAACAGCGATTCCGCACAGAAATACACTTCTGAAACGAAGAATCGTCGAATCTGACATAGGCTCGAATAAATTGTGATCGTGCTTGCCTGGTCGGAGTTTCTGTCCAATTTCGCATATTTGCATGCAAATGCACTGATCTAGCACGCGAAACAGCGATTCCGCACAGAAATACACTTCTGAAACGAAGAATCGTCGAATCTGACATAAGCTCGAATAAATCGTGATCGTGCCTGCCGAATCGGAGTTTCCGTGCCAATTTCGCATATCTGCATACAAATGCACTGATCTAGCACGCGAAACAGCGATTCCGCACAGAAATACACTTCTGAAACAAAGAATCGTCGAATCTGACATAGGCTCGAATAAATTGTGATCGTGCTTGCCGGGTCGGAGTTTCTATTGAAATTTCGCATACTTGCATGCAATACACTGATATAGCACGCGAAACAGCGATTCCGCACAGAAATACACTTCTGAAACGAAGAATCGTCGAATCTGACATAAGCTCGAATAAATCGTGATCGTGCTTGCCGAATCGGAGTTTCCGTGCCAATTTCGCATATCTGCATACAAATGCACTGATCTAGCACGCGAAACAGCGTTTCCGCACAGAAATACACTTCTGAAACAAAGAATCGTCGAATCTGACATAAGCTCGAATAAATCGTGATCGTGCTTGCCGGGTCGGAGTTTCTATTCCAATTTGGCATACTTGCTTGCAAATGCACTGATCTACTACGCGAAACAGCGATTCCGCACAGAAATACACTTCTGAAACGAAGAATGTCGAAACTGACATAGGCTCGAATAAATCGTGATCGTGCTTGCCGTGTCGGAGTTTCTATTCCAATTTGGCATACTTGCCTGCAAATGCACTGATCTAGCGCGCGAAACAGCGATTCCGCACAGAAATACACTTCTGAAACGAAGAATCGTCGAATCTGACATAAGCTCGAATAAATCGTGATCGTGATTGCCGGTCGGAGTTTCTATTCCAATTTGCCATACTTGCATGCAAATGCACTGATCTAGCGCGCGAAACAGCGATTCCGCACAGAAATACACTTCTGAAACGAAGAATCGTCGAATCTGACATAAGCTCGAATAAATCGTGATCGTGTTTGTGCGGATCGGAGTTTCTGTGCCAATTTGGAATGTTTGCATGCAAATGCACTGATCTAGCACGCGAAACAGCGATTCCGCACAGAAATACACTTCTGAAACGAAGAATCGTCGAATTTGACATAACGTCGAATAAATCGTGATCGTGCTTGCCGTGTCGGAGTTTCTATTCCAATTTGGCATACTTGTATGCAAATGCACTGATCTAGCAGGCGAAACAGCGATTCCGCACTGAAATACACTTCTGAAACGAAGAATCGTCGAATCTGACATAGGCTCGAATAAATTGTGATCGTGCTTGAATGGTCGGAGTTTCTGTCCAATTTCGCATATTTGCATGCAAATGCACTGATCTAGCACGCGAAACAGCGATTCCGCACAGAAATACACTTCTGAAACGAAGAATCGTCGAATCTGACATAACGTCGAATAAATCGTGACCGTGCTTGCCGTGTCGGAGTTTCTATTCCAATTTGGCATACTTGCCTGCAAATGCACTGATCTAGCGCGCGAAACAGCGATTCCGCACTGAAATACACTTCTGAAACGAAGAATCGTCGAATCTGACATAAGCTCTAATAAATCGTGATCGTGATTGGCGGTCGGAGTTTCTATTCCAATTTGTCATACTTGCATGCAAATGCACTGATCTAGCGCGCGAAACAGCGATTACGCACAGAAATACACTTCTGAAACGAAGAATCGTCGAATCTGACATAGGCTCGAATAAATTGTGATCGTGCTTGCCTGGTCGGAGTTTCTGTCCAATTTCGCATATTTGCATGCAAATGCACTGATCTAGCACGCGAAACAGCGATTCCGCACAGAAATACACTTCTGAAACGAAGAATCGTCGAATCTGACATAACGTCGAATAAATCGTGACCGTGCTTGCCGTGTCGGAGTTTCTATTCCAATTTGGCATACTTGCCTGCAAATGCACTGATCTAGCGCGCGAAACAGCGATTCCGCACAGAAATACACTTCTGAAACGAAGAATCGTCGAATCTGACATAAGCTCGAATAAATCGTGATCGTGATTGCCGGTCGGAGTTTCTATTCCAATTTGTCATACCTGCATGCAAATGCACTGATCTAGCGCGCGAAACAGCGATTCCGCACAGAAATATACTTCTGAAACGAAGAATCGTCGAATCTGACATAAGCTCGAATAAATCGTGGTCGTGCTTGCCGAATCGGAGTTTCCGTACCAATTTCGCATATTTGCATACAAATGCACTGATCTAGCACGCTAAACAGCGATTCCGTACAGAAATTCATTTGTGAAACGAATAATCGTCGAATCTGACATAAGCTCGAATAAACCATGATCGTGATTGCCAAATCGGAGATTTCGTGCCAATTTCGCACATTTGCATGCAAATGCTCTGATCTAGCGCGCGAAACAGTGATTCCGCACAGAAATACACTTCTGAAACGAAGAATGTCGAAACTGACATAGGCTCGAATAAATTGTGATCGTGCTTGCCGGGTCGGAGTTTCTATTCCAATTTCGCATACTTGCATGCAAATGCACTGATATAGCACGCGAAACAGCGATTCCGCACAGAAATACACTTCTGAAACGAAGAATCGTCGAATCTGACATAAGCTCGAATAAATCATGATCGTGCTTGCCGAATCGGAGTTTCCGTGCCAATTTCGCATATCTGCATACAAATGCACTGATCTAGCACGCGAAACAGCGATTCCGCACAGAAATACACTTCTGAAACAAAGAATCGTCGAATCTGACATAAGCTCGAATAAATCGTGATCGTGCTTGTCGGGTCGGAGTTTCCATTCCAATTTGGCATACTTGCTTGCAAATGCACTGATCTACTACGCGAAACAGCGATTCCGCACAGAAATTCATTTGTGAAACGAATAATTGTCGAATCTGACATAAGCTCGAATAAATCGTGATCGTGATTGCCGGTCGGAGTTTCTATTCCAATTTGCCATACTTGCATGCAAATGCACTGATCTAGCGCGCGAAACAGCGATTCCGCACAGAAATACACTTCTGAAACGAAGAATCGTCGAATCTGACATAAGCTCGAATAAATCGTGATCGTGTTTGTGCGGATCGGAGTTTCTGTGCCAATTTGGAATGTTTGCATGCAAATGCACTGATCTAACATGCGAAACAGCGATTCCGCACAGAAATACACTTCTGAAACGAAGAATCGTCGAATCTCACATAGGCTCGAATAAATTGTGATCGTGCTTGCCTGGTCGGAGTTTCTGTCCAATTTCGCATATTTGCATGCAAATGCACTGATCTAGCACGCGAAACAGCGATTCCGCACAGAAATACACTTCTGAAACGAAGAATCGTCGAATCTGACATAAGCTCGAATAAATCGTGATCGTGCCTGCCGAATCGGAGTTTCCGTGCCAATTTCGCATATCTGCATACAAATGCACTGATCTAGCACGCGAAACAGCGATTCCGCACAGAAATACACTTCTGAAACAAAGAATCGTCGAATCTGACATAGGCTCGAATAAATTGTGATCGTGCTTGCCGGGTCGGAGTTTCTATTGAAATTTCGCATACTTGCATGCAATACACTGATATAGCACGCGAAACAGCGATTCCGCACAGAAATACACTTCTGAAACGAAGAATCGTCGAATCTGACATAAGCTCGAATAAATCGTGATCGTGATTGCCGGTCGGAGTTTCTATTCCAATTTGCCATACTTGCATGCAAATGCACTGATCTAGCGCGCGAAACAGCGATTCCGCACAGAAATACACTTCTGAAACGAAGAATCGTCGAATCTGACATAAGCTCGAATAAATCGTGATCGTGTTTGTGCGGATCGGAGTTTCTGTGCCAATTTGGAATGTTTGCATGCAAATGCACTGATCTAACATGCGAAACAGCGATTCCGCACAGAAATACACTTCTGAAACGAAGAATCGTCGAATCTGACATAGGCTCGAATAAATTGTGATCGTGCTTGCCTGGTCGGAGTTTCTGTCCAATTTCGCATATTTGCATGCAAATGCACTGATCTAGCACGCGAAACAGCGATTCCGCACAGAAATACACTTCTGAAACGAAGAATCGTCGAATCTGACATAAGCTCGAATAAATCGTGATCGTGCCTGCCGAATCGGAGTTTCCGTGCCAATTTCGCATATCTGCATACAAATGCACTGATCTAGCACGCGAAACAGCGATTCCGCACAGAAATACACTTCTGAAACAAAGAATCGTCGAATCTGACATAGGCTCGAATAAATTGTGATCGTGCTTGCCGGGTCGGAGTTTCTATTGAAATTTCGCATACTTGCATGCAATACACTGATATAGCACGCGAAACAGCGATTCCGCACAGAAATACACTTCTGAAACGAAGAATCGTCGAATCTGACATAAGCTCGAATAAATCGTGATCGTGCTTGCCGGGTCGGAGTTTCTATTCCAATTTGGCATACTTGCTTGCAAATGCACTGATCTACTACGCGAAACAGCGATTCCGCACAGAAATACACTTCTGAAACGAAGAATGTCGAAACTGACATAGGCTCGAATAAATCGTGATCGTGCTTGCCGTGTCGGAGTTTCTATTCCAATTTGGCATACTTGCCTGCAAATGCACTGATCTAGCGCGCGAAACAGCGATTCCGCACAGAAATACACTTCTGAAACGAAGAATCGTCGAATCTGACATAAGCTCGAATAAATCGTGATCGTGATTGCCGGTCGGAGTTTCTATTCCAATTTGCCATACTTGCATGCAAATGCACTGATCTAGCGCGCGAAACAGCGATTCCGCACAGAAATACACTTCTGAAACGAAGAATCGTCGAATCTGACATAAGCTCGAATAAATCGTGATCGTGTTTGTGCGGATCGGAGTTTCTGTGCCAATTTGGAATGTTTGCATGCAAATGCACTGATCTAGCACGCGAAACAGCGATTCCGCACAGAAATACACTTCTGAAACGAAGAATCGTCGAATTTGACATAACGTCGAATAAATCGTGATCGTGCTTGCCGTGTCGGAGTTTCTATTCCAATTTGGCATACTTGTATGCAAATGCACTGATCTAGCAGGCGAAACAGCGATTCCGCACTGAAATACACTTCTGAAACGAAGAATCGTCGAATCTGACATAGGCTCGAATAAATTGTGATCGTGCTTGAATGGTCGGAGTTTCTGTCCAATTTCGCATATTTGCATGCAAATGCACTGATCTAGCACGCGAAACAGCGATTCCGCACAGAAATACACTTCTGAAACGAAGAATCGTCGAATCTGACATAACGTCGAATAAATCGTGACCGTGCTTGCCGTGTCGGAGTTTCTATTCCAATTTGGCATACTTGCCTGCAAATGCACTGATCTAGCGCGCGAAACAGCGATTCCGCACTGAAATACACTTCTGAAACGAAGAATCGTCGAATCTGACATAAGCTCGAATAAATCGTGATCGTGTTTGTGCGGATCGGAGTTTCTGTGCCAATTTGGAATGTTTGCATGCAAATGCACTGATCTAACATGCGAAACAGCGATTCCGCACAGAAATACACTTCTGAAACGAAGAATCGTCGAATCTGACATAGGCTCGAATAAATTGTGATCGTGCTTGCCTGGTCGGAGTTTCTGTCCAATTTCGCATATTTGCATGCAAATGCACTGATCTAGCACGCGAAACAGCGATTCCGCACAGAAATACACTTCTGAAACGAAGAATCGTCGAATCTGACATAAGCTCGAATAAATCGTGATCGTGCCTGCCGAATCGGAGTTTCCGTGCCAATTTCGCATATCTGCATACAAATGCACTGATCTAGCACGCGAAACAGCGATTCCGCACAGAAATACACTTCTGAAACAAAGAATCGTCGAATCTGACATAGGCTCGAATAAATTGTGATCGTGCTTGCCGGGTCGGAGTTTCTATTGAAATTTCGCATACTTGCATGCAATACACTGATATAGCACGCGAAACAGCGATTCCGCACAGAAATACACTTCTGAAACGAAGAATCGTCGAATCTGACATAAGCTCGAATAAATCGTGATCGTGCTTGCCGAATCGGAGTTTCCGTGCCAATTTCGCATATCTGCATACAAATGCACTGATCTAGCACGCGAAACAGCGTTTCCGCACAGAAATACACTTCTGAAACAAAGAATCGTCGAATCTGACATAAGCTCGAATAAATCGTGATCGTGCTTGCCGGGTCGGAGTTTCTATTCCAATTTGGCATACTTGCTTGCAAATGCACTGATCTACTACGCGAAACAGCGATTCCGCACAGAAATACACTTCTGAAACGAAGAATGTCGAAACTGACATAGGCTCGAATAAATCGTGATCGTGCTTGCCGTGTCGGAGTTTCTATTCCAATTTGGCATACTTGCCTGCAAATGCACTGATCTAGCGCGCGAAACAGCGATTCCGCACAGAAATACACTTCTGAAACGAAGAATCGTCGAATCTGACATAAGCTCGAATAAATCGTGATCGTGATTGCCGGTCGGAGTTTCTATTCCAATTTGCCATACTTGCATGCAAATGCACTGATCTAGCGCGCGAAACAGCGATTCCGCACAGAAATACACTTCTGAAACGAAGAATCGTCGAATCTGACATAAGCTCGAATAAATCGTGATCGTGTTTGTGCGGATCGGAGTTTCTGTGCCAATTTGGAATGTTTGCATGCAAATGCACTGATCTAGCACGCGAAACAGCGATTCCGCACAGAAATACACTTCTGAAACGAAGAATCGTCGAATTTGACATAACGTCGAATAAATCGTGATCGTGCTTGCCGTGTCGGAGTTTCTATTCCAATTTGGCATACTTGTATGCAAATGCACTGATCTAGCAGGCGAAACAGCGATTCCGCACTGAAATACACTTCTGAAACGAAGAATCGTCGAATCTGACATAGGCTCGAATAAATTGTGATCGTGCTTGAATGGTCGGAGTTTCTGTCCAATTTCGCATATTTGCATGCAAATGCACTCATCTAGCACGCGAAACAGCGATTCCGCACAGAAATACACTTCTGAAACGAAGAATCGTCGAATCTGACATAACGTCGAATAAATCGTGACCGTGCTTGCCGTGTCGGAGTTTCTATTCCAATTTGGCATACTTGCCTGCAAATGCACTGATCTAGCGCGCGAAACAGCGATTCCGCACTGAAATACACTTCTGAAACGAAGAATCGTCGAATCTGACATAAGCTCTAATAAATCGTGATCGTGATTGGCGGTCGGAGTTTCTATTCCAATTTGTCATACTTGCATGCAAATGCACTGATCTAGCGCGCGAAACAGCGATTACGCACAGAAATACACTTCTGAAACGAAGAATCGTCGAATCTGACATAGGCTCGAATAAATTGTGATCGTGCTTGCCTGGTCGGAGTTTCTGTCCAATTTCGCATATTTGCATGCAAATGCACTGATCTAGCACGCGAAACAGCGATTCCGCACAGAAATACACTTCTGAAACGAAGAATCGTCGAATCTGACATAACGTCGAATAAATCGTGACCGTGCTTGCCGTGTCGGAGTTTCTATTCCAATTTGGCATACTTGCCTGCAAATGCACTGATCTAGCGCGCGAAACAGCGATTCCGCACAGAAATATACTTCTGAAACGAAGAATCGTCGAATCTGACATAAGCTCGAATAAATCGTGGTCGTGCTTGCCGAATCGGAGTTTCCGTACCAATTTCGCATATTTGCATACAAATGCACTGATCTAGCACGCTAAACAGCGATTCCGTACAGAAATTCATTTGTGAAACGAATAATCGTCGAATCTGACATAAGCTCGAATAAACCATGATCGTGATTGCCAAATCGGAGATTTCGTGCCAATTTCGCACATTTGCATGCAAATGCTCTGATCTAGCGCGCGAAACAGTGATTCCGCACAGAAATACACTTCTGAAACGAAGAATGTCGAAACTGACATAGGCTCGAATAAATTGTGATCGTGCTTGCCGGGTCGGAGTTTCTATTCCAATTTCGCATACTTGCATGCAAATGCACTGATATAGCACGCGAAACAGCGATTCCGCACAGAAATACACTTCTGAAACGAAGAATCGTCGAATCTGACATAAGCTCGAATAAATCGTGATCGTGATTGCCGGTCGGAGTTTCTATTCCAATTTGCCATACTTGCATGCAAATGCACTGATCTAGCGCGCGAAACAGCGATTCCGCACAGAAATACACTTCTGAAACGAAGAATCGTCGAATCTGACATAAGCTCGAATAAATCGTGATCGTGTTTGTGCGGATCGGAGTTTCTGTGCCAATTTGGAATGTTTGCATGCAAATGCACTGATCTAACATGCGAAACAGCGATTCCGCACAGAAATACACTTCTGAAACGAAGAATCGTCGAATCTGACATAGGCCCGAATAAATTATGATCGTGCTTGCCTGGTCGGAGTTTCTGTCCAATTTCGCATATTTGCATGCAAATGCACTGATCTAGCACGCGAAACAGCGATTCCGCACAGAAATACACTTCTGAAACGAAGAATCGTCGAATCTGACATAAGCTCGAATAAATCGTGATCGTGCCTGCCGAATCGGAGTTTCCGTGCCAATTTCGCATATCTGCATACAAATGCACTGATCTAGCACGCGAAACAGCGATTCCGCACAGAAATACACTTCTGAAACAAAGAATCGTCGAATCTGACATAGGCTCGAATAAATTGTGATCATGCTTGCCGTGTCGGAGTTTCTATTCCAATTTGTCATACTTGCATGCAAATGCACTGATCTAGCGCGCGAAACAGCGATTCCGCACAGAAATACACTTCTGAAACGAAGAATCGTCGAATCTGACATAACGTCGAATAAATCGTGATCGTGCTTGCCGTGTCGGAGTTTCTATTCCAATTTGGCATACTTGAAAGCAAATGCACTGATCTAGCGCGCGAAACAGCGATTCCGCACAGAAATACACTTCTGAAACGAAGAATCGTCGAATCTGAAATAAGCTCGAATAAATCGTGATCGTGATTGCCGGTCGGAGTTTCTATTCCAATTTGTCATACTTGCATGCAAATGCACTGATCTAGCGCGCGAAACAGCGATTCCGCACAGAAATACACTTCAGAAACGAAGAATGTCGAAACTGACATAGGCTCGAATAAATTGTGATCGTGCTTGCCGGGTCGGAGTTTCTATTAAAATTTCGCATACTTGCATGCAAATGCACTGATATAGCACGCGAAACAGCGATTCCGCACAGAAATACACTTCTGAAACGAAGAATCGTCGAATCTGACATAAGCTCGAATAAATCGTGATCGTGCTTGCCGAATCGGAGTTTCCGTGCCAATTTCGCAAATCTGCATACAAATGCACTGATCTAGCACGCGAAACAGCGATTCCGCACAGAAATACACTTCTGAAACAAAGAATCGTCGAATCTGACATAAGCTCGAATAAATCGTGATCGTGCTTGCCGGGACGGAGTTTCTATTCCAATTTGGCATACTTGCTTGCAAATGCACTGATCTACTACGCGAAACAGTGATTCCGCACAGAAATACACTTCTGAAACAAAGAATCGTCGAATCTGACATAAGCTCGAATAAATCGTGATCGTGCTTGCCGGGTCGGAGTTTCTATTCCAATTTGGCATACTTGCTTGCAAATGCACTGATCTACTACGCGAAACAGCGATTCCGCACAGAAATATACTTCTGAAACGAAGAATCGTCGAATCTGACATAAGCTCGAATAAATCATGATCGTGCTTGCCGGGTCGGAGTTTCTATTCCAATTTGGCATACTTGCTTGCAAATGCACTGATCTACTACGCGAAACAGCGATTCCGCACAGAAATTCATTTGTGAAACGAATAATTGTCGAATCTGACATAAGCTCGAATAAATCGTGATCGTGCTTGCCGAATCGGAGTTTTCGTGCCAATTTCGCATATTTGCATGCAAATGCACTGATCTAGCACGCGAAACAGCGATTCCGCACTGAAATACACTTCTGAAACTAAGAATCGTCGAATCTGACATAGGCTCGAATAAATTGTGATCGTGCTTGCCTGGTCGGAGTTTCTGTCCAATTTCGCATATTTGCATGCAAATGCACTGATCTAGCACGCGAAACAGCGATTCCGCACAGAAATACACTTCTGAAACGAAGAATCGTCGAATCTGACATAAGCTCGAATAAATCGTGATCGTGCCTGCCGAATCGGAGTTTCCGTGCCAATTTCGCATATCTGCATACAAATGCACTGATCTAGCACGCGAAACAGCGATTCCGCACAGAAATACACTTCTGAAACAAAGAATCGTCGAATCTGACATAAGCTCGAATAAATCGTGATCGTGCTTGCCGTGTCGGAGTTTCTATTCCAATTTGGCATACTTGCCTGCAAATGCACTGATCTAGCGCGCGAAACAGCGATTCCGCACAGAAATACACTTCTGAAACGAAGAATCGTCGAATCTGACATAAGCTCGAATAAATCGTGATCGTGATTGCCGGTCGGAGTTTCTATTCCAATTTGCCATACTTGCATGCAAATGCACTGATCTAGCGCGCGAAACAGCGATTCCGCACAGAAATACACTTCTGAAACGAAGAATCGTCGAATCTGACATAAGCTCGAATAAATCGTGATCGTGTTTGTGCGGATCGGAGTTTCTGTGCCAATTTGGAATGTTTGCATGCAAATGCACTGATCTAGCACGCGAAACAGCGATTCCGCACAGAAATACACTTCTGAAACGAAGAATCGTCGAATTTGACATAACGTCGAATAAATCGTGATCGTGCTTGCCGTGTCGGAGTTTCTATTCCAATTTGGCATACTTGTATGCAAATGCACTGATCTAGCAGGCGAAACAGCGATTCCGCACTGAAATACACTTCTGAAACGAAGAATCGTCGAATCTGACATAGGCTCGAATAAATTGTGATCGTGCTTGAATGGTCGGAGTTTCTGTCCAATTTCGCATATTTGCATGCAAATGCACTGATCTAGCACGCGAAACAGCGATTCCGCACAGAAATACACTTCTGAAACGAAGAATCGTCGAATCTGACATAACGTCGAATAAATCGTGACCGTGCTTGCCGTGTCGGAGTTTCTATTCCAATTTGGCATACTTGCCTGCAAATGCACTGATCTAGCGCGCGAAACAGCGATTCCGCACTGAAATACACTTCTGAAACGAAGAATCGTCGAATCTGACATAAGCTCTAATAAATCGTGATCGTGATTGGCGGTCGGAGTTTCTATTCCAATTTGTCATACTTGCATGCAAATGCACTGATCTAGCGCGCGAAACAGCGATTACGCACAGAAATACACTTCTGAAACGAAGAATCGTCGAATCTGACATAGGCTCGAATAAATTGTGATCGTGCTTGCCTGGTCGGAGTTTCTGTCCAATTTCGCATATTTGCATGCAAATGCACTGATCTAGCACGCGAAACAGCGATTCCGCACAGAAATACACTTCTGAAACGAAGAATCGTCGAATCTGACATAACGTCGAATAAATCGTGACCGTGCTTGCCGTGTCGGAGTTTCTATTCCAATTTGGCATACTTGCCTGCAAATGCACTGATCTAGCGCGCGAAACAGCGATTCCGCACAGAAATACACTTCTGAAACGAAGAATCGTCGAATCTGACATAAGCTCGAATAAATCGTGATCGTGATTGCCGGTCGGAGTTTCTATTCCAATTTGTCATACCTGCATGCAAATGCACTGATCTAGCGCGCGAAACAGCGATTCCGCACAGAAATATACTTCTGAAACGAAGAATCGTCGAATCTGACATAAGCTCGAATAAATCGTGGTCGTGCTTGCCGAATCGGAGTTTCCGTACCAATTTCGCATATTTGCATACAAATGCACTGATCTAGCACGCTAAACAGCGATTCCGTACAGAAATTCATTTGTGAAACGAATAATCGTCGAATCTGACATAAGCTCGAATAAACCATGATCGTGATTGCCAAATCGGAGATTTCGTGCCAATTTCGCACATTTGCATGCAAATGCTCTGATCTAGCGCGCGAAACAGTGATTCCGCACAGAAATACACTTCTGAAACGAAGAATGTCGAAACTGACATAGGCTCGAATAAATTGTGATCGTGCTTGCCGGGTCGGAGTTTCTATTCCAATTTCGCATACTTGCATGCAAATGCACTGATATAGCACGCGAAACAGCGATTCCGCACAGAAATACACTTCTGAAACGAAGAATCGTCGAATCTGACATAACGTCGAATAAATCGTGATCGTGCTTGCCGTGTCGGAGTTTCTATTCCAATTTGGCATACTTGCCTGCAAATGCACTGATCTAGCGCGCGAAACAGCGATTCCGCACAGAAATACACTTCTGAAACGAAGAATCGTCGAATCTGACATAAGCTCGAATAAATCGTGATCGTGATTGCCGGTCGGAGTTTCTATTCCAATTTGCCATACTTGCATGCAAATGCACTGATCTAGCGCGCGAAACAGCGATTCCGCACAGAAATACACTTCTGAAACGAAGAATCGTCGAATCTGACATAAGCTCGAATAAATCGTGATCGTGTTTGTGCGGATCGGAGTTTCTGTGCCAATTTGGAATGTTTGCATGCAAATGCACTGATCTAACATGCGAAACAGCGATTCCGCACAGAAATACACTTCTGAAACGAAGAATCGTCGAATCTGACATAGGCCCGAATAAATTATGATCGTGCTTGCCTGGTCGGAGTTTCTGTCCAATTTCGCATATTTGCATGCAAATGCACTGATCTAGCACGCGAAACAGCGATTCCGCACAGAAATACACTTCTGAAACGAAGAATCGTCGAATCTGACATAAGCTCGAATAAATCGTGATCGTGCCTGCCGAATCGGAGTTTCCGTGCCAATTTCGCATATCTGCATACAAATGCACTGATCTAGCACGCGAAACAGCGATTCCGCACAGAAATACACTTCTGAAACAAAGAATCGTCGAATCTGACATAGGCTCGAATAAATTGTGATCATGCTTGCCGTGTCGGAGTTTCTATTCCAATTTGTCATACTTGCATGCAAATGCACTGATCTAGCGCGCGAAACAGCGATTCCGCACAGAAATACACTTCTGAAACGAAGAATCGTCGAATCTGACATAACGTCGAATAAATCGTGATCGTGCTTGCCGTGTCGGAGTTTCTATTCCAATTTGGCATACTTGAAAGCAAATGCACTGATCTAGCGCGCGAAACAGCGATTCCGCACAGAAATACACTTCTGAAACGAAGAATCGTCGAATCTGAAATAAGCTCGAATAAATCGTGATCGTGATTGCCGGTCGGAGTTTCTATTCCAATTTGTCATACTTGCATGCAAATGCACTGATCTAGCGCGCGAAACAGCGATTCCGCACAGAAATACACTTCAGAAACGAAGAATGTCGAAACTGACATAGGCTCGAATAAATTGTGATCGTGCTTGCCGGGTCGGAGTTTCTATTAAAATTTCGCATACTTGCATGCAAATGCACTGATATAGCACGCGAAACAGCGATTCCGCACAGAAATACACTTCTGAAACGAAGAATCGTCGAATCTGACATAAGCTCGAATAAATCGTGATCGTGCTTGCCGAATCGGAGTTTCCGTGCCAATTTCGCAAATCTGCATACAAATGCACTGATCTAGCACGCGAAACAGCGATTCCGCACAGAAATACACTTCTGAAACAAAGAATCGTCGAATCTGACATAAGCTCGAATAAATCGTGATCGTGCTTGCCGGGACGGAGTTTCTATTCCAATTTGGCATACTTGCTTGCAAATGCACTGATCTACTACGCGAAACAGTGATTCCGCACAGAAATACACTTCTGAAACAAAGAATCGTCGAATCTGACATAAGCTCGAATAAATCGTGATCGTGCTTGCCGGGTCGGAGTTTCTATTCCAATTTGGCATACTTGCTTGCAAATGCACTGATCTACTACGCGAAACAGCGATTCCGCACAGAAATATACTTCTGAAACGAAGAATCGTCGAATCTGACATAAGCTCGAATAAATCATGATCGTGCTTGCCGGGTCGGAGTTTCTATTCCAATTTGGCATACTTGCTTGCAAATGCACTGATCTACTACGCGAAACAGCGATTCCGCACAGAAATTCATTTGTGAAACGAATAATTGTCGAATCTGACATAAGCTCGAATAAATCGTGATCGTGCTTGCCGAATCGGAGTTTTCGTGCCAATTTCGCATATTTGCATGCAAATGCACTGATCTAGCACGCGAAACAGCGATTCCGCACTGAAATACACTTCTGAAACTAAGAATCGTCGAATCTGACATAGGCTCGAATAAATTGTGATCGTGCTTGCCTGGTCGGAGTTTCTGTCCAATTTCGCATATTTGCATGCAAATGCACTGATCTAGCACGCGAAACAGCGATTCCGCACAGAAATACACTTCTGAAACGAAGAATCGTCGAATCTGACATAAGCTCGAATAAATCGTGATCGTGCCTGCCGAATCGGAGTTTCCGTGCCAATTTCGCATATCTGCATACAAATGCACTGATCTAGCACGCGAAACAGCGATTCCGCACAGAAATACACTTCTGAAACAAAGAATCGTCGAATCTGACATAAGCTCGAATAAATCGTGATCGTGCTTGCCGTGTCGGAGTTTCTATTCCAATTTGGCATACTTGCCTGCAAATGCACTGATCTAGCGCGCGAAACAGCGATTCCGCACAGAAATACACTTCTGAAACGAAGAATCGTCGAATCTGACATAAGCTCGAATAAATCGTGATCGTGATTGCCGGTCGGAGTTTCTATTCCAATTTGCCATACTTGCATGCAAATGCACTGATCTAGCGCGCGAAACAGCGATTCCGCACAGAAATACACTTCTGAAACGAAGAATCGTCGAATCTGACATAAGCTCGAATAAATCGTGATCGTGTTTGTGCGGATCGGAGTTTCTGTGCCAATTTGGAATGTTTGCATGCAAATGCACTGATCTAGCACGCGAAACAGCGATTCCGCACAGAAATACACTTCTGAAACGAAGAATCGTCGAATCTGACATAACGTCGAATAAATCGTGATCGTGCTTGCCGTGTCGGAGTTTCTATTCCAATTTGGCATACTTGTATGCAAATGCACTGATCTAGCAGGCGAAACAGCGATTCCGCACTGAAATACACTTCTGAAACGAAGAATCGTCGAATCTGACATAGGCTCGAATAAATTGTGATCGTGCTTGAATGGTCGGAGTTTCTGTCCAATTTCGCATATTTGCATGCAAATGCACTGATCTAGCACGCGAAACAGCGATTCCGCACAGAAATACACTTCTGAAACGAAGAATCGTCGAATCTGACATAACGTCGAATAAATCGTGACCGTGCTTGCCGTGTCGGAGTTTCTATTCCAATTAGGCATACTTGCCTGCAAATGCACTGATCTAGCGCGCGAAACAGCGATTCCGCACTGAAATACACTTCTGAAACGAAGAATCGTCGAATCTGACATAAGCTCTAATAAATCGTGATCGTGATTGGCGGTCGGAGTTTCTATTCCAATTTGTCATACTTGCATGCAAATGCACTGATCTAGCGCGCGAAACAGCGATTACGCACAGAAATACACTTCTGAAACGAAGAATCGTCGAATCTGACATAGGCTCGAATAAATTGTGATCGTGCTTGCCTGGTCGGAGTTTCTGTCCAATTTCGCATATTTGCATGCAAATGCACTGATCTAGCACGCGAAACAGCGATTCCGCACAGAAATACACTTCTGAAACGAAGAATCGTCGAATCTGACATAACGTCGAATAAATCGTGACCGTGCTTGCCGTGTCGGAGTTTCTATTCCAATTTTGGCATACTTGCCTGCAAATGCACTGATCTAGCGCGCGAAACAGCGATTCCGCACAGAAATACACTTCTGAAACGAAGAATCGTCGAATCTGACATAAGCTCGAATAAATCGTGATCGTGATTGCCGGTCGGAGTTTCTATTCCAATTTGTCATACTTGCATGCAAATGCACTGATCTAGCGCGCGAAACAGCGATTCCGCACAGAAATATACTTCTGAAACGAAGAATCGTCGAATCTGACATAAGCTCGAATAAATCGTGGTCGTGCTTGCCGAATCGGAGTTTCCGTACCAATTTCGCATATTTGCATACAAATGCACTGATCTAGCACGCTAAACAGCGATTCCGTACAGAAATTCATTTGTGAAACGAATAATCGTCGAATCTGACATATGCTCGAATAACCATGATCGTGATTGCCAAATCGGAGATTTCGTGCCAATTTCGCATATTTGCATGCAAATGCTCTGATCTAGCGCGCGAAACAGTGATTCCGCACAGAAATACACTTCTGAAACGAAGAATGTCGAAACTGACATAGGCTCGAATAAATTGTGATCGTGCTTGCCGGGTCGGAGATTCTATTCCAATTTCGCATACTTGCATGCAAATGCACTGATATAGCACGCGAAACAGCGATTCCGCACAGAAATACACTTCTGAAACGAAGAATCGTCGAATCTGACATAAGCTCGAATAAATCATGATCGTGCTTGCCGAATCGGAGTTTCCTTGCCAATTTCGCATATCTGCATACAAATGCACTGATCTAGCACGGGAAACAGCGATTCCGCACAGAAATACACTTCTGAAACAAAGAATCGTCGAATCTGACATAAGCTCGAATAAATCGTGATCGTGCTTGTCGGGTCGGAGTTTCCATTCCAATTTGGCATACTTGCTTGCAAATGCACTGATCTACTAGCGATTCCGCACTGAAATACACTTCTGAAACGAAGAATCGTCGAATCTGACATAGGCTCGAATAAATTGTGATCGTGCTTGCCTGGTCGGAGTTTCTGTCCAATTTCGCATATTTGCATGCAAATGCACTGATCTAGCACGCAAAACAGCGATTCCGCACAGAAATACACTTCTGAAACGAAGAATCGTCGAATCTGACATAACGTCGAATAAATCGTGATCGTGCTTGCCGTGTCGGAGTTTCTATTCCAATTTGGCATACTTGCCTGCAAATGCACTGATCTAGCGCGCGAAACAGCGATTCCGCACAGAAATACACTTCTGAAACGAAGAATCGTCGAATCTGACATAAGCTCGAATAAATCGTGATCGTGATTGCCGGTCGGAGTTTCTATTCCAATTTGCCATACTTGCATGCAAATGCACTGATCTAGCGCGCGAAACAGCGATTCCGCACAGAAATACACTTCTGAAACGAAGAATCGTCGAATCTGACATAAGCTCGAATAAATCGTGATCGTGTTTGTGCGGATCGGAGTTTCTGTGCCAATTTGGAATGTTTGCATGCAAATGCACTGATCTAACATGCGAAACAGCGATTCCGCACAGAAATACACTTCTGAAACGAAGAATCGTCGAATCTGACATAGGCTCGAATAAATTGTGATCGTGCTTGCCTGGTCGGAGTTTCTGTCCAATTTCGCATATTTGCATGCAAATGCACTGATCTAGCACGCGAAACAGCGATTCCGCACAGAAATACACTTCTGAAACGAAGAATCGTCGAATCTGACATAAGCTCGAATAAATCGTGATCGTGCCTGCCGAATCGGAGTTTCCGTGCCAATTTCGCATATCTGCATACAAATGCACTGATCTAGCACGCGAAACAGCGATTCCGCACAGAAATACACTTCTGAAACAAAGAATCGTCGAATCTGACATAGGCTCGAATAAATTGTGATCGTGCTTGCCGGGTCGGAGTTTCTATTGAAATTTCGCATACTTGCATGCAATGCACTGATATAGCACGCGAAACAGCGATTCCGCACAGAAATACACTTCTGAAACGAAGAATCGTCGAATCTGACATAAGCTCGAATAAATCGTGATCGTGCTTGCCGAATCGGAGTTTCCGTGCCAATTTCGCATATCTGCATACAAATGCACTGATCTAGCACGCGAAACAGCGTTTCCGCACAGAAATACACTTCTGAAACAAAGAATCGTCGAATCTGACATAAGCTCGAATAAATCGTGATCGTGCTTGCCGGGTCGGAGTTTCTATTCCAATTTGGCATACTTGCTTGCAAATGCACTGATCTACTAGCGATTCCGCACTGAAATACACTTCTGAAACGAAGAATCGTCGAATCTGACATAAGCTCTAATAAATCGTGATCGTGATTGGCGGTCGGAGTTTCTATTCCAATTTGTCATACTTGCATGCAAATGCACTGATCTAGCGCGCGAAACAGCGATTACGCACAGAAATACACTTCTGAAACGAAGAATCGTCGAATCTGACATAGGCTCGAATAAATTGTGATCGTGCTTGCCTGGTCGGAGTTTCTGTCCAATTTCGCATATTTGCATGCAAATGCACTGATCTAGCACGCGAAACAGCGATTCCGCACAGAAATACACTTCTGAAACGAAGAATCGTCGAATCTGACATAACGTCGAATAAATCGTGACCGTGCTTGCCGTGTCGGAGTTTCTATTCCAATTTGGCATACTTGCCTGCAAATGCACTGATCTAGCGCGCGAAACAGCGATTCCGCACAGAAATACACTTCTGAAACGAAGAATCGTCGAATCTGACATAAGCTCGAATAAATCGTGATCGTGATTGCCGGTCGGAGTTTCTATTCCAATTTGTCATACTTGCATGCAAATGCACTGATCTAGCGCGCGAAACAGCGATTCCGCACAGAAATATACTTCTGAAACGAAGAATCGTCGAATCTGACATAAGCTCGAATAAATCATGATCGTGCTTGCCGGGTCGGAGTTTCTATTCCAATTTGGCATACTTGCATGCAAATGCACTGATATAGCACGCGAAATAGCGAATGCACAGAAATACACTTCTGAAACGAAGAATCGTCGAATCTGACATAAGCTCGAATAAATCGTGATCGTGCTTGCCGAATCGGAGTTTCCGTGCCAATTTCGCAAATCTGCATACAAATGCACTGATCTAGCACGCGAAACAGCGATTCCGCACAGAAATACACTTCTGAAACAAAGAATCGTCGAATCTGACATAAGCTCGAATAAATCGTGATCGTGCTTGCCGGGACGGAGTTTCTATTCCAATTTGGCATACTTGCTTGCAAATGCACTGATCTACTACGCGAAACAGTGATTCCGCACAGAAATACACTTCTGAAACAAAGAATCGTCGAATCTGACATAAGCTCGAATAAATCGTGATCGTGCTTGCCGGGTCGGAGTTTCTATTCCAATTTGGCATACTTGCTTGCAAATGCACTGATCTACTACGCGAAACAGCGATTCCGCACAGAAATATACTTCTGAAACGAAGAATCGTCGAATCTGACATAAGCTCGAATAAATCATGATCGTGCTTGCCGGGTCGGAGTTTCTATTCCAATTTGGCATACTTGCTTGCAAATGCACTGATCTACTACGCGAAACAGCGATTCCGCACAGAAATTCATTTGTGAAACGAATAATTGTCGAATCTGACATAAGCTCGAATAAATCGTGATCGTGCTTGCCGAATCGGAGTTTTCGTGCCAATTTCGCATATTTGCATGCAAATGCACTGATCTAGCACGCGAAACAGCGATTCCGCACTGAAATACACTTCTGAAACTAAGAATCGTCGAATCTGACATAGGCTCGAATAAATTGTGATCGTGCTTGCCTGGTCGGAGTTTCTGTCCAATTTCGCATATTTGCATGCAAATGCACTGATCTAGCACGCGAAACAGCGATTCCGCACAGAAATACACTTCTGAAACGAAGAATCGTCGAATCTGACATAAGCTCGAATAAATCGTGATCGTGCCTGCCGAATCGGAGTTTCCGTGCCAATTTCGCATATCTGCATACAAATGCACTGATCTAGCACGCGAAACAGCGATTCCGCACAGAAATACACTTCTGAAACAAAGAATCGTCGAATCTGACATAAGCTCGAATAAATCGTGATCGTGCTTGCCGTGTCGGAGTTTCTATTCCAATTTGGCATACTTGCCTGCAAATGCACTGATCTAGCGCGCGAAACAGCGATTCCGCACAGAAATACACTTCTGAAACGAAGAATCGTCGAATCTGACATAAGCTCGAATAAATCGTGATCGTGATTGCCGGTCGGAGTTTCTATTCCAATTTGCCATACTTGCATGCAAATGCACTGATCTAGCGCGCGAAACAGCGATTCCGCACAGAAATACACTTCTGAAACGAAGAATCGTCGAATCTGACATAAGCTCGAATAAATCGTGATCGTGTTTGTGCGGATCGGAGTTTCTGTGCCAATTTGGAATGTTTGCATGCAAATGCACTGATCTAGCACGCGAAACAGCGATTCCGCACAGAAATACACTTCTGAAACGAAGAATCGTCGAATCTGACATAACGTCGAATAAATCGTGATCGTGCTTGCCGTGTCGGAGTTTCTATTCCAATTTGGCATACTTGTATGCAAATGCACTGATCTAGCAGGCGAAACAGCGATTCCGCACTGAAATACACTTCTGAAACGAAGAATCGTCGAATCTGACATAGGCTCGAATAAATTGTGATCGTGCTTGAATGGTCGGAGTTTCTGTCCAATTTCGCATATTTGCATGCAAATGCACTGATCTAGCACGCGAAACAGCGATTCCGCACAGAAATACACTTCTGAAACGAAGAATCGTCGAATCTGACATAACGTCGAATAAATCGTGACCGTGCTTGCCGTGTCGGAGTTTCTATTCCAATTAGGCATACTTGCCTGCAAATGCACTGATCTAGCGCGCGAAACAGCGATTCCGCACTGAAATACACTTCTGAAACGAAGAATCGTCGAATCTGACATAAGCTCTAATAAATCGTGATCGTGATTGGCGGTCGGAGTTTCTATTCCAATTTGTCATACTTGCATGCAAATGCACTGATCTAGCGCGCGAAACAGCGATTACGCACAGAAATACACTTCTGAAACGAAGAATCGTCGAATCTGACATAGGCTCGAATAAATTGTGATCGTGCTTGCCTGGTCGGAGTTTCTGTCCAATTTCGCATATTTGCATGCAAATGCACTGATCTAGCACGCGAAACAGCGATTCCGCACAGAAATACACTTCTGAAACGAAGAATCGTCGAATCTGACATAACGTCGAATAAATCGTGACCGTGCTTGCCGTGTCGGAGTTTCTATTCCAATTTGGCATACTTGCCTGCAAATGCACTGATCTAGCGCGCGAAACAGCGATTCCGCACAGAAATACACTTCTGAAACGAAGAATCGTCGAATCTGACATAAGCTCGAATAAATCGTGATCGTGATTGCCGGTCGGAGTTTCTATTCCAATTTGTCATACTTGCATGCAAATGCACTGATCTAGCGCGCGAAACAGCGATTCCGCACAGAAATATACTTCTGAAACGAAGAATCGTCGAATCTGACATAAGCTCGAATAAATCGTGGTCGTGCTTGCCGAATCGGAGTTTCCGTACCAATTTCGCATATTTGCATACAAATGCACTGATCTAGCACGCTAAACAGCGATTCCGTACAGAAATTCATTTGTGAAACGAATAATCGTCGAATCTGACATATGCTCGAATAAACCATGATCGTGATTGCCAAATCGGAGATTTCGTGCCAATTTCGCATATTTGCATGCAAATGCTCTGATCTAGCGCGCGAAACAGTGATTCCGCACAGAAATACACTTCTGAAACGAAGAATGTCGAAACTGACATAGGCTCGAATAAATTGTGATCGTGCTTGCCGGGTCGGAGATTCTATTCCAATTTCGCATACTTGCATGCAAATGCACTGATATAGCACGCGAAACAGCGATTCCGCACAGAAATACACTTCTGAAACGAAGAATCGTCGAATCTGACATAAGCTCGAATAAATCATGATCGTGCTTGCCGAATCGGAGTTTCCGTGCCAATTTCGCATATCTGCATACAAATGCACTGATCTAGCACGGGAAACAGCGATTCCGCACAGAAATACACTTCTGAAACAAAGAATCGTCGAATCTGACATAAGCTCGAATAAATCGTGATCGTGCTTGTCGGGTCGGAGTTTCCATTCCAATTTGGCATACTTGCTTGCAAATGCACTGATCTACTACGCGAAACAGCGATTCCGCACAGAAATTCATTTGTGAAACGAATAATTGTCGAATCTGACATAAGCTCGAATAAATCGTGATCGTGCTTGCCGAATCGGAGTTTTCGTGCCAATTTCGCATATTTGCATGCAAATGCACTGATCTAGCACGCGAAACAGCGATTCCGCACTGAAATACACTTCTGAAACTAAGAATCGTCGAATCTGACATAGGCTCGAATAAATTGTGATCGTGCTTGCCTGGTCGGAGTTTCTGTCCAATTTCGCATATTTGCATGCAAATGCACTGATCTAGCACGCAAAACAGCGATTCCGCACAGAAATACACTTCTGAAACGAAGAATCGTCGAATCTGACATAACGTCGAATAAATCGTGATCGTGCTTGCCGTGTCGGAGTTTCTATTCCAATTTGGCATACTTGCCTGCAAATGCACTGATCTAGCGCGCGAAACAGCGATTCCGCACAGAAATACACTTCTGAAACGAAGAATCGTCGAATCTGACATAAGCTCGAATAAATCGTGATCGTGATTGCCGGTCGGAGTTTCTATTCCAATTTGCCATACTTGCATGCAAATGCACTGATCTAGCGCGCGAAACAGCGATTCCGCACAGAAATACACTTCTGAAACGAAGAATCGTCGAATCTGACATAAGCTCGAATAAATCGTGATCGTGTTTGTGCGGATCGGAGTTTCTGTGCCAATTTGGAATGTTTGCATGCAAATGCACTGATCTAACATGCGAAACAGCGATTCCGCACAGAAATACACTTCTGAAACGAAGAATCGTCGAATCTGACATAGGCTCGAATAAATTGTGATCGTGCTTGCCTGGTCGGAGTTTCTGTCCAATTTCGCATATTTGCATGCAAATGCACTGATCTAGCACGCGAAACAGCGATTCCGCACAGAAATACACTTCTGAAACGAAGAATCGTCGAATCTGACATAAGCTCGAATAAATCGTGATCGTGCCTGCCGAATCGGAGTTTCCGTGCCAATTTCGCATATCTGCATACAAATGCACTGATCTAGCACGCGAAACAGCGATTCCGCACAGAAATACACTTCTGAAACAAAGAATCGTCGAATCTGACATAGGCTCGAATAAATTGTGATCGTGCTTGCCGGGTCGGAGTTTCTATTGAAATTTCGCATACTTGCATGCAATGCACTGATATAGCACGCGAAACAGCGATTCCGCACAGAAATACACTTCTGAAACGAAGAATCGTCGAATCTGACATAAGCTCGAATAAATCGTGATCGTGCTTGCCGAATCGGAGTTTCCGTGCCAATTTCGCATATCTGCATACAAATGCACTGATCTAGCACGCGAAACAGCGTTTCCGCACAGAAATACACTTTCGAATCTGACATAAGCTCGAATAAATCGTGATCGTGCTTGCCGGGTCGGAGTTTCTATTCCAATTTGGCATACTTGCTTGCAAATGCACTGATCTACTACGCGAAACAGCGATTCCGCACAGAAATTCATTTGTGAAACGAATAATTGTCGAATCTGACATAAGCTCGAATAAATCGTGATCGTGCTTGCCGAATCGGAGTTTTCGTGCCAATTTCGCATATTTGCATGCAAATGCACTGATCTAGCACGCGAAACAGCGATTCCGCACTGAAATACACTTCTGAAACTAAGAATCGTCGAATCTGACATAGGCTCGAATAAATTGTGATCGTGCTTGCCTGGTCGGAGTTTCTGTCCAATTTCGCATATTTGCATGCAAATGCACTGATCTAGCACGCGAAACAGCGATTCCGCACAGAAATACACTTCTGAAACGAAGAATCGTCGAATCTGACATAAGCTCGAATAAATCGTGATCGTGCCTGCCGAATCGGAGTTTCCGTGCCAATTTCGCATATCTGCATACAAATGCACTGATCTAGCACGCGAAACAGCGATTCCGCACAGAAATACACTTCTGAAACAAAGAATCGTCGAATCTGACATAAGCTCGAATAAATCGTGATCGTGCTTGCCGTGTCGGAGTTTCTATTCCAATTTGGCATACTTGCCTGCAAATGCACTGATCTAGCGCGCGAAACAGCGATTCGCACAGAAATACACTTCTGAAACGAAGAATCGTCGAATCTGACATAAGCTCGAATAAATCGTGATCGTGATTGCCGGTCGGAGTTTCTATTCCAATTTGCATACTTGCCTGCAAATGCACTGATCTAGCGCGCGAAACAGCGATTCGCACAGAAATACACTTCTGAAACGAAGAATCGTCGAATCTGACATAAGCTCGAATAAATCGTGATCGTGATTGCCGGTCGGAGTTTCTATTCCAATTTGCCATACTTGCATGCAAATGCACTGATCTAGCGCGCGAAACAGCGATTCCGCACAGAAATACACTTCTGAAACGAAGAATCGTCGAATCTGACATAAGCTCGAATAAATCGTGATCGTGTTTGTGCGGATCGGAGTTCTGTGCCAATTTGGAATGTTTGCATGCAAATGCACTGATCTAGCACGCGAAACAGCGATTCCGCACAGAAATACACTTCTGAAACGAAGAATCGTCGAATCTGACATAACGTCGAATAAATCGTGATCGTGCTTGCCGTGTCGGAGTTTCTATTCCAATTTGGCATACTTGTATGCAAATGCCACTGATCTAGCAGGCGAAACAGCGATTCCGCACTGAAATACACTTCTGAAACGAAGAATCGTCGAATCTGACATAGGCTCGAATAAATTGTGATCGTGCTTGAATGGTCGGAGTTTCTGTCCAATTTCGCATATTTGCATGCAAATGCACTGATCTAGCACGCGAAACAGCGATTCCGCACAGAAATACACTTCTGAAACGAAGAATCGTCGAATCTGACATAACGTCGAATAAATCGTGACCGTGCTTGCCGTGTCGGAGTTTCTATTCCAATTAGGCATACTTGGCCTGCAAATGCACTGATCTAGCGCGCGAAACAGCGATTCCGCACTGAAATACACTTCTGAAACGAAGATCGTCGAATCTGACATAAGCTCTAATAAATCGTGATCGTGATTGGCGGTCGGAGTTTCTATTCCAATTTGTCATACTTGCATGCAAATGCACTGATCTAGCGCGCGAAACAGCGATTACGCACAGAAATACACTTCTGAAACGAAGAATCGTCGAATCTGACATAGGCTCGAATAAATTGTGATCGTGCTTGCCTGGTCGGAGTTTCTGTCCAATTTCGCATATTTGCATGCAAATGCACTGATCTAGCACGCGAAACAGCGATTCCGCACAGAAATACACTTCTGAAACGAAGAATCGTCGAATCTGACATAACGTCGAATAAATCGTGACCGTGCTTGCGTGTCGGAGTTTCTATTCCAATTTGGCATACTTGCCTGCAAATGCACTGATCTAGCGCGCGAAACAGCGATTCCGCACAGAAATACACTTCTGAAACGAAGAATCGTCGAATCTGACATAAGCTCGAATAAATCGTGATCGTGATTGCCGGTCGGAGTTTCTATTCCAATTTGTCATACTTGCATGCAAATGCACTGATCTAGCGCGCGAAACAGCGATTCCGCACAGAAATATACTTCTGAAACGAAGAATCGTCGAATCTGACATAAGCTCGAATAAATCGTGGTCGTGCTTGCCGAATCGGAGTTTCCGTACCAATTTCGCATATTTGCATACAAATGCACTGATCTAGCACGCTAAACAGCGATTCCGTACAGAAATTCATTTGTGAAACGAATAATCGTCGAATCTGACATATGCTCGAATAAACCATGATCGTGATTGCCAAATCGGAGATTTCGTGCCAATTTCGCATATTTGCATGCAAATGCTCTGATCTAGCGCGCGAAACAGTGATTCCGCACAGAAATACACTTCTGAAACGAAGAATGTCGAAACTGACATAGGCTCGAATAATTGTGATCGTGCTTGCCGGGTCGGAGATTCTATTCCAATTTCGCATACTTGCATGCAAATGCACTGATATAGCACGCGAAACAGCGATTCCGCACAGAAATACACTTCTGAAACGAAGAATCGTCGAATCTGACATAAGCTCGAATAAATCATGATCGTGCTTGCCGAATCGGAGTTTCCGTGCCAATTTCGCATATCTGCATACAAATGCACTGATCTAGCACGCGAAACAGCGATTCCGCACAGAAATACACTTCTGAAACAAAGAATCGTCGAATCTGACATAAGCTCGAATAAATCGTGATCGTGCTTGCCGAATCGGAGTTTTCGTGCCAATTTCGCATATTTGCATGCAAATGCACTGATCTAGCACGCGAAACAGCGATTCCGCACTGAAATACACTTCTGAACTAAGAATCGTCGAATCTGACATAACGTCGAATAAATCGTGATCGTGCTTGCCGTGTCGGAGTTTCTATTCCAATTTGGCATACTTGCCTGCAAATGCACTGATCTAGCGCGCGAAACAGCGATTCCGCACAGAAATACACTTCTGAAACGAAGAATCGTCGAATCTGACATAAGCTCGAATAAATCGTGATCGTGATTGCCGGTCGGAGTTTCTATTCCAATTTGCCATACTTGCATGCAAATGCACTGATCTAGCGCGCGAAACAGCGATTCCGCACAGAAATACACTTCTGAAACGAAGAATCGTCGAATCTGACATAAGCTCGAATAAATCGTGATCGTGTTTGTGCGGATCGGAGTTTCTGTGCCAATTGGAATGTTTGCATGCAAATGCACTGATCTAACATGCGAAACAGCGATTCCGCACAGAAATACACTTCTGAAACGAAGAATCGTCGAATCTGACATAGGCTCGAATAAATTGTGATCGTGCTTGCCTGGTCGGAGTTTCTGTCCAATTTCGCATA
>NW_027469801.1:0-63616 GCF_051020765.1 Lasioglossum baleicum | reverse complement strand
GTAACAGTAAGTTACAGTATATAGAAATATGTAGAAACTGCGAAGGAATGCATAAGGTACAAAATCAAGGTTAAAGAAGTTAACGAGGACCACACAGTAGTGCAGTACCCATCAAACGAAAGCAACTTCAAGACCACTCCATTCGAGTAGCGCTGGAATCGAGGTACGTGTGCAGACAATCATATAAAATACCAACCAGGCATATCTAAATATTGTCGTAAATGTAAACTCAACTAATTCCATAGACTCTTATCCTAAAAATACAGTTTTTGATTTTAAAGGCTGAAAGTTATGAAACAAATCGGAAATATCATAAAAGTAAACTGCAGTATGTAGAAATAAATGAAAACCAGCCAAACAATTACTACGTACATTGATAAGGTTAAATAAATGAACAAAGACCGTACGCTATTTTCCGACCTGCTTCCGACCTGCCTTCGCAATACAAGGCATTCACAGTCGTGTCGCAGAGGCACCATAGATTCGTATACAGACAATCATATAAAATGACATCAAATTTAGAAAAGTATTGTCATAAACATGCAATTAACTAATTATAGGGACACTCTATCTAATAAATACAAATTTAGAAATTTAGAAAAATATCGAAAATATCATTATTGTAAATTAAAGTTTGCACAAGTAACCACAAAACTGCGACCGAATGCATGCGGTACAAGATCAAGGTTAAAGAAACTAACGAAAACTATACAGTAGTTTGTCTCCTATCTGTCATACGCAACTGCAAGCCAAATCAGGTCGCCTCGCTCAGGCAGCGTGGGTGCGAATACATATAGTCGTGTAATGTAACATTAGTTTATCAAAATATGTTCATAAATGTAAACTCAATTCATTCCAAAGACACTTTTACCAAGAAATACAATGTTTAGAATTAAAAATTGGAAATTTTGATATAAAATTGAAAACATAATAACAGTAAATTACAGTATGTATAAATAAATAGAAAACATGGTGGAAAAGTGCATACAGTACAATACATGGTTAAAGAAATTACCAAAGACTATACAGCCGTGTCGCTCCGGAAGCGTAGGTACCTGCAAAGACAATCATATAAAATAACAATATGTTTAACAAAATAGTGTCATAAACATACACACAAATAATGTCAGGAACGCATTTGCTAGAATTACAATTTTTGAAACTAAAACTGAAAATTTTGATAGAAACAGAAAATATCATAATAGAATATTACAGTATGTATATATAAATAGAAAACTGGAGAAAAATGCATACGGTACTAAATCAAGGCTAAAGAAGTCAACGAATATCATACAGTAGTGACACTCAGATCTACGAAGTGCAAATGCAAGACAACTCCAGGGCGTGTCGATTCGGAAGCGTTGATACGTATACAGATAATCATATAATATAACAACATTTCTAACAATATATTGTCATAAACGTAATCTGAACTAAGTTCAAAGACACTTTTACTATGGATAATAGTTTATTAAATTAAAAATTGCAAATTTTGAAAAAATTGAAAATATCATAATAGACAATTGCAATGTGCATAGATATATGTATGACTGACAAAAATGCACAGGGCACAGTATCATGGTGAAAGTAGTTATCGAAGTCCATCCAGTATGCTGCTTCGATCGGCCGTCCGCTACTGCAAGTCCATTGCAGCCGTGTCGGACTGCGATAGTAGGTACGCTTAAAGACAATCATATAAGGTAATCAAGAATTTGACAAAATATTTTCATGAACGTGGACTCTACTAATGCGAAGGCAATTTTCCAGTGCAGTACAATTTTTTAACTTAAGAATTGGATATTTTGAAAAAAATCCAAAACATCATATCAGTAAATTACAGTATGCATAAATAAATAGCCCACTGGGAAAAAATGACTACGATACAAATTCAAGTTTAATAAAATTAACGAAGACCATCCACTAGAGAGCCTCCGATCTGGTCGTACACAAGGACAAAACCTCGCCGGTCGCGTCGCTGCAGAAGCGTAGCTACGGATAGAGACAATATATATAAAATAACCAGGAACATAACAAAATATTGCCATAACCGTACATTCAACTAATTCCAATGTCACGTTTACTAAGATCTACAATTTTTGAAATTAATGATTAGAGATTATGAAAAAAAAAATCGAAAATGTCCATACCAGTATATTACAGTACGTATATACAAGTGAAAGACTGGGAAAAAACGCATACGGTACGAAATCAAGGTTGAAGAAGTTAACGAAGCTCGGCCAGATTTCCGTTCCGTTCTTCCGTAAGTAACTACAAGACCACTCTGCCGTATAGATCCGGAAGCGAAAGTGCGCCTACAGGAAATTATATGAAATAAAAATAACTATAACAAAATAATGTCATAAACGTGAACTCAGCAAGTTCCCAAAGCACTTCTACTGAGGAATAATCAATTTTAAAATAAAAATTGAAAATTTTGAAAGAAATTGAAAATATCGTAACATTAAATTTCTGAATGTATAATTAAATGGATCAAATCGGGAAACAATGTATATGGCTCAAAATGATGGTCGAAGAAAACAGCGAAGACCATCCAGTATGGCGCACCGATCTGCCGTACGCTACTACAAGTCTACTCCAGCCGTGTCGCTTCAGAAGCGAAGGGACGTGCACAGACAATCATATAAAATAACAATAGGTTAAACAAAATATCGTCCATAACCGTACACTGAACCAATTACAACGGCACTCTTACAAAGAAATACAATCTTTTAATCCTAAATGAGAAAATTTCGAAAAAAATTGGAAATTTCATAGCAGTATATTACAGTACGTATATATAAATGGACAGCTGGGAAAAATGCATTTGGTACAATATTAATGTGAATGAAATTAACAAAATCCATACAGTGGTTTCGCTCCGATCTCCCGAACACAATTACAAGACCACTCCAGTCCTTTCGATCTGTTGGTTCGTATATAGACTCCCATATAGAATATCAATGAATGTAACAAAATATTGTCAAAAACATACACGGAACTAATTGCAAGGGCACATTTCTTAAGATATACATATTTTTAATTTAAAAAATTTGAAAGTTTGAGAATAGTAGTATATATTATAACAGTGAATTACAGCATGCACAAATAAATGGAAGGCTGGGTAAAATGCATACGGTACGTAATCAGGGGTAAGGGAATTAACGACGACAATACAGTACGATCGTTCCAATCTGCCGAACGCAACAGCACGACCACTCCAGACGTGTCTTTCCGGAAGCGTAGGTTCGTATACAGACAGTCATATGAAATAGCAATGTGTTCTAGAAAATATTGTCATAAATATAGACGAAAATAATTCCAAAGGCATTTTTCCAAAAAGTACAATTTTCTAAGATAAAGATTGGAAATTATATGAAAGATTGAAGATATCACAGCAGCAAATCGCAGCATGTATAAATAAGTTGAAAACTGTGAAGGGTTGCATGCGGTACAATATCAAGGTTAATGAAATTCACAAAGATCATATACAAGCGTCGCACCTATCTTGTGAACGCAACTACAACATAACTCCAGTCGTGTCGTTCCGGAAGCGCAGATACGTATACATGCAATCGTATAAATAACAATATCGTTAACAAAATTATGTCACAAACGTGAACTCTTCGAACTCGACTGAATCTTTTACTGAGGTATATAATTTTTTATATTAAGAATTGTAAATTTTGAACCAAGTCGAAAATGCCAGAACAGTAATTTACAGTACGTATAATGAAATGGAAAACTGGGGAAAAATGCATGCGATACAATATCAAGGTTAACGATATTAGCGAATACCATCAAGTAGTGCCGCTCTGATCTACAGAAAGCAACTACACATCAAACTCCAGTCGTGTCGCGCATGGCAGCGTAGGTGCGTATAGAAACAATCATTTGAAATGACATTAAGTTTAACAATATAATATAATAAACGAACACTCACATAATACCAAAGACACTTTTACTGATAAGTACAATTTTTTAAACTAGAAATAGGAACATTTGAAAAAAGAATTCCAAATATCCAAGCAGTAAATGACAGTGTGTAGAAGTAAATAGAAATCTGCGAAGGAATACAAACGGTACAATATAGAGATTAAGGAAATTAACAAAGGCTACATACCAGCGTCGCACCTATCTTGTGAACGCAATTACAACATATCTCTAGCCGTGTCGTTCCGGAAGTGCAGGTACGTAAACAGACTATAGCACAAAATAACATTAAGATTAACAAAACAATGTAAGAAACGTACAATCAACTAATTCTGATGACACGCTTAATCAGAAATACAATTTTTTAAAATAATAATTGAAAATTTCTTGTGCAAAATTATCTCTATTGATATTTTCGACTAGTATAGTGGTGAGCTAATTTTATTGCATATATAATATGAAAATTTGTTCTATAGAAAAATTTTTAGATTTTATCGTACAAAATTAGTTCTATTGATATTATCGACTAGTAGTGGTGAGCTAATTTCAATGCATATATAATACGAAAATTTGTTGTATTGAAATTTTTTAGATTTTATCGTACAAAATTAGCTCTATTGATATTTGCGACTAGTATTGTGGTGAGCTAATTTTATTGCATATATAATAAGAAAATTTGTTATATTGAAAATTTTTGATTTTATGGTGTAAAATTAGCTCCACTTATATTTTCGACTAGTATGGTGGTGAGTAAATTTTATTGCATATATAATATGTAAATTTGTTCCATTGAAATTTTTTATTGCTGACAAATTTCATTATAATTTTAAATATAAATAGGCTAATTATTAAGCTTATAGATTCATAATCTATCGATATATTATAAGATAATATTTATATGAAATTTATATTTAATAACTACTTTTATGTTACTATAATAAATAATTAATTTTATACTATTTTAGGCGAGTAGTTTAGATTTAACTTCATATTATTATAATTAATTTTATACTATTTTGATTATCTACATTTAATTTTATACTATTATAATTAATTTTATACTATTTTGATTATACACATTTAATTTTATACTATTATAATTAATTTTATACTATTTTAGTCTAGTAGTATAGATTTAATTTTATATTATTCTAAATAATTTTATACTATATTAATACTATAGATTTAATTTTATACTATTTTAATTAATTTTATACTATTTTAATCGAGTATTATAGATTTAATTTCATATTATTATAAATAATTAATTTTATACCATTTTGTTCGAGTAGTATAGATTTTGTTTTATATTATTATAAATAACTAATTTTTATACTGTTTTAGTTATGTAGTATAGATTTAATTTTATATTATTAATATAAATAATTAATTTTATACTATTTTAAGAGTATAGATTTAATTTTATATTATTATAATTAATTTTATACTATTTTAACAGTATGTATTTAATTTCACATTATTATTATTAATTTTATACTACCTTAGTCGAGTAGTATAGATTTAATTTTATACTATTGTTATAAATAATTAATTTTAATATAAAATTTATAAATATTAAAAATTATTTTAAATTTAATTTATTTAATTTAATTTAATTTAATTTAATTTAAATTTAATTTATTCTTAATATTTATAGGTTTATTAATTTTTTTAAGGTCACAAAAACTATAATTATTAGTTAATTTTAATATTTTACAGGTTTTGAATTTAATTTATTTAACGATGCGAAAGACATAAATATTATAAATGTATTTTAATATTTCTTATGTTTTAAATTTAATTTATTTAAGAATACAAAATTTATAAATATTAAAAATAAATTTTAATATTTTATAGGGTTTAGGGTTTTAAATTCAATTTATTTATGAATGTAAAAATATAAATATTAAAAATAATTTATTTTATTGTTTTATATATTTTTTTATTTAATTTATTCAAATAATTTATTATATATGTAATAATATATCTGATAAAAGGAATATTTTGATAAAATAAGTATTTAAATTTATTTACTACTATTAGTTATAAAAATATAGAAATAATATTGGGAATTATACTATAATTTAATTTTAAATAAATTATATAAATAAATTTTAAAAAATAAATCTATAAATTTTATATATTTAATTTTTATTTTATATTTATTTTTTTATTATTATCTAATGTTATTTTAAAGCGATTTATTTTTGAGATGGTAATATTTATTAGAACTAGATTAATTAATTTAAATTCTAATAATAACTTATCAAGTTTAATGATTTTTTGTATATCAATTACTTCTAGAATTTTTTTGGTAATTTTTATAATAAATTTTATAAATTTGGTTGATATAATTTATTTAAGAAATTTATTAAATTATTTTTTATTTATTTCATTTATAATAAAATTAGGATTACTTTCGTCTCATTCTTTAATAATTAAATCATATGAATTAATAAATTGGAATTGTATTTTTTTACCTTCAACTTTAATAAAATCTATTAATTTAAATTTCTATTGTTTAATTTTAAAATTAGATTATAAAATAATTTTGTTTGGAATTCTTCGAATTTTATATTTGTCTATTTATATATTAAATTTAATTAATATAAAAATAATTAATAGGTGTTCAACTTTAATGTTAAAATATATATTAATAAATTGTTTATTATATTAATGAAAAATATTTTTTTTTATTAATATTATTTTATATATTAATTATTTATATGTTATTATTTATATTATATAAATATAAATTTATAGATAGTAATTTAAATATTTTTATATTAAGTTATAAAAATAATTTAATTATTTTATTTATATTAATTTTATTAATTTATTCAATTTTACCAATTTTTTTCTGTATTATTATTGATTAAAAATTTTATATTTATTACCGAAGGTAATATATTTATTAGATTTATAATTTTATTAATTAGAAATGTTTATTTATATTGTTATATAAAATTTATTATATTTTAATTTATAAATATAAATTTTTATTTTAAAAAATTTGTTATTAATTATAATTTTAAGTTTAATTTTTTGATATTATTTCTTTTGATATTTAACATTTTGATAGTATTTATGTTTAATATATTATAAATATTAAATAATTAATATATTTCATTTATATAATTTTAAATTTGCAATTTAATGTTTTTTTAGACTATAATTAAAAATCAGCAAATATAAAAAGTATTAAGTCTGATAAAAGAAATGAATGCAAATTTATTAATAAAAATTTAATATTTTTTAATACTATATAAATTTTAAGTTACATTGACAACTATTAATTTTCAAAATTAAAAATAAATTTTAATTTTAATTTTAATTAAATGATTAATAACATAGAATCTTAAGGATATTGGCATTCTTTTCTTTACATTAGCTATAGGATCAGGAATAATTGCTTCTTCGTTAAGATTTTCAATTCGCATAGAATTATGTATTCTTGGAATGTTTTTAAATAATGATATATTATATAATTCTTACTTACAAGTCATGCATTTTTAATATTTTGTTTATAGTTATACGTTTTTTAATTGGAGGATTTGTTAATTGATTAATTCCTTTAATATTAAGATCACCTGATATATCATTTCCTCGAATAAATAATATTAGATTTTGATTATTACCCCCTTCATTATTATAATTATTAACTAGAAGAATTTTTAATTTTATACCTGGAACTGGTTGAACTGTATATCCTCTTTTACTTAATTATGTTTTTCATTCATCTCCGTCTGTAGATTTAAAATTTTTTCTCTACGTATGTCTGGTATTTCATCACTTATAGGAGCTATAAAATGAATAACGGCGGTTATATGATAAAAAAACTTTAGATTAGATTTAAATAAAATACCTTTATTTCCTTGATCTGTTTTTTTTACAATATTTTTATTATTATTATCTTTACCTGTGTTAGCAGGAGCAATTACAATATTAATATTTGAACGTAATTTTAATACATCTTTTTTTGATCCTATAGGAGGAGGAGATCCTGTATTATATTAACATTTATTTTGACTTTTTGGCCATCTAGATATTTGTATTTTAATTTCACCTGGCATTGGATTAATTTTTCTAGTTATTATTAATGAAAGTGGTGAAAAAGAGGTATTTGGTAATTTAGGAAAAATTTATGCAATATTAGGAATTGGATTTTTAGGTTTTATTGTTTGAACTCATCATATATTTACTATTGGACTAGATGTATATACTCGTGCTTATTTTACTTCGGCCAAATATGATTATTGCTGTTCCTACTGGTATTAATGTTTTTAGACGATTACCAACCAATAATGGTCCAAAATTTAAAATAAATAATTCGATTGTATGATCTTTAGGTTTTATTTTATTATATGCAATTGGAGGATTAACAGGAATTATATCATCTAATTAATCTAGTGATATTATTTTACATGATACATATTATGTTGTTGCTCATTTTCATTATGCTTTATCAATAGGAGATCTTTTTTCCATTATTTCAAAAAAAATTATATATTATAAAAATTATATAAATTATGAATTTAAATATTTCATGAATAAATAAATGTGAAAAAGCTAAATCCTTTAATTTTTAAAATAAAATTCTTATTGTGAAACTTAACTGACTTAAAGTGGAATATGCAACAATATTTTTCATATCTAATTCAAAATTTGCAGACATACCTGAATACAATATTGTTGATCTACAAATTATTAAAATAAAATTATACAATTCATTTCAAATAATTATAAATATCGAAATAATAAACATACACCTGCTGTTACTAATGTTGAAGAATGAACTAAAGATTGACACTGTTGATGGAGCTGTTATAGATATTGGTAATCATGTACAAAATGGTATTTGTGCTCTTTCAGTATAAAATTATTATAATAAATAAAATTATTATTAAATCATTAAATTTCTATAGTATTAAATTTCATCCACCAAATATTATTATTATAGAAATTAATATTAATAAAGGACAATCACCTAAACGATTAAAAATAATATTTAATATTCCTGAACTCAAAGGATCATGTTTTTGATAATAATTAATTAAACAATAAGAAATTAATCCTAATCCATCTAAACCAATAATAATAGTTAACATATTAATACTAATAATTTAAAAACATATAGAAATTAAAATAATATCATTAAATAAGAAAATGGTTGAATTAAAAAATTTTCTAAATTTATGTAACCAATTCTATGTAATAAAATTATTGATTTAATTAATGATCCTAAAAATAAAAATATTATTCTTAATGAAACTAAATAAATTATGAAATTAAATTTTATAGAATTTAATCGAAAAATATCTCATTATATAATAATAATATTATTAATTAATAAATAATACAAATTTAAAACAAAAAAAGTAAACTTAAAAAAAAAAATAAATTCCATAAATATATAAATTAATTAGAATTAAAAATTAATATTTCATTAATAAAATTAGTTTTTTAAATTAATATTTTGTCATTATTTAAATATAAATTAAAATTAGACTAAATACAAAAAAATTTAAAGGAATTCAATGTATTATTAAGGTAAAATAATTAATTAATTTACCATTTAATAAATTAAATTTAAATAATAATTACCATTATTAATATATGAGAAAAAATAAATCGAATAAATGAATCTTAATAAACAATATAAAAATAATGTTAATAATAAAACTTATATCCAATTGACGTAAACATATAATTCTTGAAATTAATATACCTGAAATTCTAATTATTAAAATATAATTATTTATGTAAAAAAAATAATATTTAAAAATAAATAGTAATCGTAATAATCCATAACTACCTAATTTTAATATAATTGATGCTAAAATTATTGAACCATAAAAAGGTACTTCAACATGAGCTTTTAATAATAAAGAATGTATTACATATAAAGAAATTTTAAACTAAAAACGATAGTAATATATAAATAAATATAAATATTGAAATATAATCATTAGATAATTATATTAAATCAAAATTTAAATTATAATTTTTGATATATAAAGATAAAATAATAAATAATAAAGGAAATGAAAAAAATATATTTAAATTATATATTTAAATTTGAAAAAATTAATGAAAAAATTCATAAAGTTGAAATTCATAAATAAAAAGAATAAAATTTTAATCTTAAATATATAATAATAAACCTTAAATCTAATCAATTTAATTTTATTATTATAAAAAAAGTTATTAAAAATTATGAATTAGAATCTAAAATTAACTTAATTTTAGATATAAAAAATATTAATAATGAAATTAATAATTCATTCATTTAAAAATTTTTATTAATTAATCTAATTAATTTAATTTTTTGATGACCATATATATAATTTAATCTTGCTATTAAAGATAATCCTAAAATTGCTTCTCCTACTGAATAAAGATAAATATATTAAATATATCCATCTACAATTATCATATAATAAATATATTAAAATAGTAATTGAAATATGTTCAATTAAAATTAAAAATATTAATAAATAATTAAAATAATATAATAAACTCAAATAATAAAATAATAATTATACTTTCAATAATTATATTATTAATATAATAAAAACATTAATTTTGTAAATTCATATTAATAATTAATTATTTAAGGCAAAATTATATTTTTATATTAATAAAATTCAAAATATTTTTAAATACAATTATTATAGTATCCAAAACTATTGTTTTTAATAAACTATTTTATGAAAATTAAATTAAGTATTAACATTAATATACATACAATATAAATATAATTTATAGTAATAATAATAAATATAATAATAATAAATTTGACATCAATAATAATATCATTTTTAATTATAAATTTAATGTTAGAAATTAATAATATTTATTCTCCTACAAAATATTTATTATTTATTTAAATTCATTCAATAAAAATATTATCTTTCAATTATTGTCTTAATTCTGATATATTTTATATATAAACTAATTACATCCATAATTATTAATACTTCAGGTATTATAAATATTTTTTCATATTTTATTTCTTTATTAAATTTACCAAAGTTTAAATTTAATAAAATAAATATTCTATGATTATTTAATAATTGATTAATAATTTGTATATATATAAATTAATATTTATCTAAAAATTACTTATTTAATAATTTAAACTTAAATTTAAATAATAATTCTTTAATAATTATTGAAATAAAAAAATTTATTCAAATATTAATATATTATTTTTTATAATTATAATATTATTTATTACTTTATATTTTTCAGTTAAAATAACATCTATTATAAAACAATGTTAACGAAACAGAAAAAATAATATGAATAAATATAAAAAATTAAAAAGGAATAAGACATTAAAATTTATTTTTAGATTTATTTATTTACCAACACCTATAAACATTAATTATATATGAAATTTTGGATCAGTTCTTGGTTTATTTTTATTAATTCAAATTATTTCAGGTTTAGTTTATCAATAAATTATTGTCCAAATATTAATTTAGCATTTATAAAAATTTCTCATATTATAATCGATGTAAATTCTGGATGATTAATTCGATTAATTCATATAAATGGAGCATCCATTTATTTCATTGTAATATATTTACATATTCAACGAAATTTATTTTATTCTTCATTTCAATTCCTTATATTATCCAATTATTAGTGGAATGAATTTGAGGAGGATTCTCAATTACTAATTCAATATTAAATCGATTCTATTCATTACACTTTATTTTACCATTAATTATTATAATAATAGTAATATTACATTTAATTATTTTACATATTACAGGATCAACAAATCCTGTAGGATCAAATAGAAATATTTATAAAATTCCTTTTTATCCTTACTTTAAAATTAAATATTAATTACGATTTATTATTATTCTATCTTTATTTATATTTATTAACATGCAAAATACTCATTATTCTGGAGATCCTGATAATTATAAAGTATCTAATTGAATAATTACACCAATTCATATTAAACCATAATGATATTTCTTATTTGCTTATTCAATTTTACGATCAATTCCTAATAAATTAAGAGGAGTAATTAGATTAATATTTTCAATTATAATTTTATTTACATAACCTTTAATAAATAATAATTATTTCAAATACTTAAAAAATTATCCTATTAGACTATTCCATTATTGATATTTTATTAGTAATTTTTTAACATTAACATGATTAGGAGGACAAATAATTGAATATCCTTATATTAATTTAAATATTTTTGTTACTTTACCATATTTTTGATATTATATTATTTCATTTAAATTAAATAGATATTGAGATTACTTAATTTATTAAAGTTAATGAACTTGAATAAGCATATACTTTGAAAATGTGTTACAACAATTAAATTTTCTATTACCTTTAAAAACAGATTATAATTTTTTTTTACTAAATATATTAATATTAAATAAATTATAATAATAATTAATATATCAGTTCAACAAAAACTTATTATCTGGTCAACCCGAATACGTAATAATAATGCTCGAATTCAAATCAATAAAATTAAATTTAATATATAAATGACAAAAAATATTAATGATGAATAATTATAATTAAAAAATATAATTACCAATAATAACCTTATAAATATAATATCTAAATGTACCTATAAAAAAGTTATTGTAATTATTCTTCTATGATATTCAATATTAAAACCTGAGACTAATTCTGATTCTCCTTCAATTAAATCAAAAGGTGTTCGATTTATATCAACTAATAAACTAATAAAAGATATATAATATAAAGGATTTAATAAAATAAAAAATATAATATTTAATTGATTTAATTTTAAATTCATTAAAGAAAACCTTTCTATTAAAATAAAAAAAATTAAAATTACCAAAAAATATTCCAATTTCAAATGAAATTATTTGAGCAATTGATCGAATAGAACCTAATATAGCATAATTATTATTTGAAAATCAACCAACTAAAAAAACTGGAAAAATTATTAATCTTATAATAAAAAAAAAACATAAATTATTGAATGTTTAAATTAATTCAAGGATAAATTAATCACAAAACAAAAGATAGAATAAATCTAATTATTGGACAAATAATATCTATTGAATTATAATAAAAAATATATCTTTCTTTAGTTAATAATTTTAAAGCATCTCTGAAAGTATGTAATAAACCTAAAAATCCAATTTTATTTTGTCCTTTTCGATGTTGAATATATTAGGTTGGGGAAAAAGAAATCCATTATTTTTTCGGTAGATGGCTGTAGTGATCGATATCTCGTAAATTAACGATCAAACAATTTCAAATTTATGCTCGTTGTCAAGGTAACAGTTCGCACTAATAGAATTCGTTTGCAGTTTTTTGTTTTGTCCATTCAGTTCTGAGTTACACGGCGTTAAAGATGGAAGTCAACAAAGAGAAAATTCGGTACATTTTACAGTTTTTCTTTGATAAGGGCGAAAATGCAAGTCAGGCGGCTGAAAATGTGAATAGTGTTTATGGTCCCGATACTGTAACAGCTAATTACGCGCAATTTTGGTTTCGTCGATTCCGTTCGGGTATTTTTGACGTTAAGGATGCCCCTCGCACAGGCAGGCCCGTCGTCGAAAATGTCGAGAAAGTCACTGAAATCATCGAAGTGGACCGGCATGTTAGTAGTCGTAGCATCGCCCAGGAGTTAAAGATCGACCACAAAACAGTTTTAAACCATTTGCACAAAGCTGGGTTTAAAAAAAAGCTTGATGTTTGGGTGCCACACCAATTAACACCAAAAAACATGATGGATCGAATTTCCATCTGCGAAGCCTTGGCCAAACGTAATGAAATCAACCCATTTCTTAAACGGATGGTGACTGGCGATGAGAAATGGGTCACATACGACAACATTATGCGAAAGCGATCGTGGTCACAGCGCGGTGAAGCAGCTCAGACGGTGGCCAAACCGGGACTAACGGCCAGGAAGGTTCTGCTTAGCGTTTGGTGGGATTGGAAAGGAATCATTTATTACGAGTTGCTTCCATATGGCCAAACATTAAATTCAGACATCTATTGTCAACAACTGGACCGTCTGAAGCGAGCAATTGACCAGAAACGGCCAGAATTGGCCAACAGAAGAGGTGTCGTGTTCCATCAGGACAACGCCAGGCCACACACTTCTATAGTGACTCGTCAGAAACTCCGGGAGCTTGGTTGGGAAGTTTTGATGCATCCACCATACAGTCCGGACCTCGCACCAAGCGATTACCATCTTTTTCTTGCATTGCAAAACTTTTTTAGTGATAAGAAATTGGCATCAATGGAAGAGTGTGAAAATCAATTGCTGGAGTTTTTCGCTAATAAGGACCAAGACTTTTATGAGAGAGGCATAATGAAGCTACCATTAAAATGGCAACAAATTATAGAACAAAATGGTGCATATTTGACCTAAATCGGACAATGCAAAACATGTTAAATAAAGTCTTGAAGTTCACGTAAAAATAATGGATTTCTTTTTCCCCAACCTATTATGATAATAATTTACGTTCACATAAAGTTAAAAAAGCAACCCTAATTTAGAAAAAAATCATTATAACTAAAAAATTTAATATTAAAAAATAATAATTTTTATAAAATAAAATTATTATTTATTATACATCTAATATAATTTACTTATTCTCTAAATTTAATACACTTTAATTTGTTAAAATAATTATATTAATTTTAATTTTTAAACATTTATTATATACAGTAAAATTATTTCTCATTGAAAGTCCTTTCGTACAACTAATTAATCTTACTTACGTCGATCGGAACTCAAATCATGTAAGATTTTAAAAGTCGAACAGACTTAATTTTTAAATTTCTGCAATTAAAATATATCTTAATTCATCACCGAGGTCGCAATCATTTTTACTAATTTGTTCTTTAAAAAGAAATTACGCTGTTATCCCTAAGGTAATTTATTTTTTAATTCATATTATTATATCAAATTTAATTACTTCCTTAAATCAAAGTTTAATTAATATTATAATACAAAGATTAAATAATTTATAAATCCTCCCAATTAAATATTAATTTAATAATATTAATAAAATATATTATTAATTGTTATTAAGTTAATATAATATTCTATAGGGACTTATCGCCCTATAATTTAATTTCAGCATTATAACTAAAAACTTAAGTTAATTAATTATAATTGAGGCAGTATATATTTCATTAATTCTTTCATTCCATTCCATAATTAAAAGACAATTGATTATGCTACCTTAATACAGTCAATATACTCCCGCTACTTAAAAATTCATTGAGCAGATATGACTTTAAATTAAATTCTAAAAGACATGTTTTTGATAAAGAGGTGAATATATATTTATATATTAATAATGTAAATTTGCCTAATTCCTGAATTATAAATATTATTAATTAATTAAATTTATATTAATAAATAATTACTAATTCCATCATTATAATAAATTTCCATTAATTAAAATTTTTTTAAAATTATTATATTAAATAATTAAATTTTTATAATTTCAATTTTAAATTATTATACATTTTTTATTAATTATTATTTTTAAATTAATAAACATAAAAATAATAAATTTAAATTATGATTTATAAATTTATAGTTTATCCCATAAATTTTTAATATAAAAATTTTAATTATATATTAATTATATAATTAAAATGAAATGTTATCTAAATTAAATTCAATTTTTTAAAAACTAGATATCAATAAATTCGAATAACATTTAATTTCTAATTATAAGTTTATAATTTTTATTCTCCCAAAAGAATTATTTATATTTAGCTCATTTATTTTCGAGATAATTAAATATAATTAAATTAAATTAATTAACCCTGATAAAAAAGATACAAAATAAATTTTATTCTATATTATATAAATTAAATTTCATTTTCTTTACTTACTATATATTTAAATAATTTAATTTAAATATTATAAATAAGTACTTAAACATTAAATATTAATAAATATTTATAATATTTATATCTTCATTAATATTGTTAATATTTATAAATTAAAAAATAATTTATGTATTTAATAACTTTAAAAATAAAATATTTATTTCATAAAAATTTAATTTATAAAAATTAATGTTAACTTAAAAAATTAATAATTATTCAATTTTAAATATTAAAAACTAAAAACACTTTCCAGTACTTTTACTATGATACGACTCATTCCATTTAAATTGAAATTGACGGGTAATTTGTACATCTTTTATATTATATTCAATTTCAATAAATATTTATACATACCATTAAATCCTCATTCAAATTAATATTGAAATTAAATTATCCAAAATTAAATATTATTATAACTCATTTTATATTGAATTTCCTATATTTTGATTTGAATTTGTATTATATTAAATTTTAATAAATTTATAATTTACTACTTATAATAAATCTAAAAACAACAATACATAAGAAAAATATTTAAGTATATTTTATTGTGAATTATCAAATTAATAAACAAGCTTCCCTAAATAAATAAAAAGACGGCCATATTATTTAATTTTAATGATTTACAATTAATCATTAATTAATTATTTATTTTTCACAACAGGGTATCTAATTCTGGTTTTTCAATAAAATTTTTAATATGTATTTAATTAAAAATTAAATTTAAATATTATTTAAAAATTTTACCTAAAAATTCTTTATTTTATTAATTAATGAATTTGAATAAATAACTTTAATTGACTTAATTAATTTATAAAAATAGTTAAATCGCTATTGCTGGCACTAAATTTATTTTTATTAGAATTAATTTCCAAATCTAATTTTCATTAAATGCATAGAAATTAAATACTAAAATAAACATTTATTTTTAATATTAAATTTTTTTATATTTTTTTATTATTTAATTTAAATTAAATATAAATTTTATTAATGTAACTAATTATTAAACTATAACAAAATTTTTACAAATTTTCGATTAAAAATTTGTATGAAAATTTAAATTTAAAATTTAAAATTTAACTTAATGTTGCAAATTTTATTCTATAAATTATAACAAAAATCCTATTTATAGTTTATAATTTAATTTTACTCTTTTTTATGTAAAAAAAATATTTTAATTATAACATAACATTTCATAATAATTATTATACTTATAATAAATTTTATTAATGAATGATTACATACATATATATTTATATATAAATTTTAAATAAATTATTATAAATAATTAATGATCATTAATATTAAAAATTTTAAATATATAAATTTTATTACTTTCATTTAAATTATATTTAAAAACATATAAATACTTAAATAATTAATTTTTATTACTCATAGGTTTTGTATACGTATAGTTAATAAACCAATAGATATTAAAATGAATAATTTATAATATTTATAGGTTTTGTATCCTTAAAATTAATAAGCCTATAAATATTGAAATAAATATTTTTTAATATTTATAGGTTTTGTATCCTTAAATAAATTAAATTTAAAACCTATGAAATATTAAAATTAATTAACATTTATAGGTTTTGTATACTTAAATAAAGTAATAAGCCTATAAATAATAATAATAAATTAAATTTAAAACCTATAAAATATTAAAAATATTATTTAAAATTTATAAATTTTATATTAAAATTAATTGTTTATAACAATAGTATAAAATTAAATATATACGACTCGACTTAAGTAGCATAAAATTAATAATAATAATGTGAAATTAAATGTATACTATTAAAATAGTATAAAATTAATTATAATAATGTAAAATTAAATCCATACTATTAAAATAGTATATAATTAACTATTTATAATAATAATATAAAATTAAATCTATACTACTCTATTAAAATAGTACAAAATTAATTATAATAATGTAAAATTAAATCCATTCTATTAAAATAGTATAAAATTCATTATTTACAATAATAATATAAAATTAAATCTATACTACTCAATTAAAATAGTATATAATTGATTATGTGTAATATTATAAAATAAAATCTATGCTTTTAAAATAGTATAAAATTAATTGTAATAATATAAAATTAAACCTATACTATTGAAATAGTATAAAATTAATTATTTATAATAAAATAAAATTAAATATATACTACTCGACTAAAATAGCATAAAGGTAATTATAATAATATAAAATTAAATCTATGCTACTCGACTAAACTAGTATAGAATTAATTTTAATATTATGAAATTAAATGTATATTATTATAATAGTGTAAAATTAATTATTTATAGTAATATGAAATTAAATCTATACTACTCGCCTAAAATAGTATAAAATTAAATCTATACTACTCGACTAAAACAGTAGAAAATTATTCTTTAATATATAAAATATAATATATAATATGTATAATAAAAAATTTTGTAATAATAATTGAAAATTTCGATAAAGAGTCGTAAATATCGTAACTCCAGGTTAGAGTATGCATAAATAAATCGTTACTGGGAACAAATGCGTACGGTACAATATCAAGGTTAAAGAAGTTAAAGAAGGCCGTCCGGTAGTGCCGATCTGTTCTGCCATACACAACTAAAGACCTTCACAGCCGTGTCAAGCCGCGAGCGTAGGTACGCCTACAGACAATCAAATAAAATAGCAACAAACCTGACACGATATTGTCATGATCGTGCTCTCAAATATTTCCAAAGGCAGCTTTACTATGAAATACATTTTCTTACAATAGAAATCGAACATTATGAAATGAAATCGAAATTAAGATAACAGGAAATAACAGAATGAATAAATAATTGGGAAAAATGATAAGAAATTCATACGGTGTAAAATCATGGTTACAGAAAATAACGAAGACCATCCCGTATGTCGCTCCTAACTGGCGTACGCATCTACAAATGCAGTCCAGCCGTGACACTTCGGCAACGTAAGTATATTTACAGACTACCATATAAAATAACAATTAGTTTAACAATATAATGCCATAAGGGTACAATCATCTAATTCCAAAGACACTCCTACTATGGAATTCAATTCGCTAAATTAGAAATAGGACAATTTGAAAGAATTCGAAAGTATTACTCCAGTAAATTGCTGTATGTAGAAATAAATAGAATATAGCAATGGAATACAAATCGTACAATATCAAGCTTTAGGAAAATATGGAAGACAATCCAGTTGTGCCGCACCGTTCTGGTGTACGGAACTACGAGACCTCGGCGGCCGTGTCGATCTGGCAACGTAGGTACGTGAACAGTTAATCGTATAAAATAACACTAAGCTTAACAAAGTCCAACGAGTCTTGACGCTCCGCCAGTGTAGGTACATATACAGAAAGTCATGTAAAATAATAATAGTTCAACAAAATATTGTTATAAACGTACACACAACAATATCCAAAGAAGTTTTTCCCAGGAAGTGCAATTTTAAAATTAAAAATAGGACATTTCGTACAAAATCGAAAATGCCGTAAGAATAAATTCCAGTATGCCGAAATACGTAGAAAAATGGGAGAAGTGCATAGGTCACACTGTGAAGATTAAAGAAATTAACGAAAAGAATTCAGTATTGATGCTCCGATTTACTGTAAGCAACTGCAACACCACCCTGACTATCATATAAAATATCAAAGAATTTAACAAGATATCGACATGAACGTACACTCAACTAACTCGATAGACGCTTTTACTAAAAAAATACATTATTTAAAATTATAAATTTGAAATTTTGAAAAAAAATCGGATGTATCATAACAATATGTTACATTATGTAGAAATAATTGGAAAGCAAAACAAAAATGCATATGTTAAAATATCACGACCAATGAAATTAACGAAACCATTCCAGTATTGCGGCTCCGCGGTACCGTACGCAGCTACAAGTCCATTACCGTCCTGTCGCCCCGTTGCGTCAATGCGCATACGTTGACGGCCATAGTCGAGTCGCACCGATAAACCGTACGCAACAACAAGTCCACTCCCGCTGCGTCGCTGCGGCGGAGTATGTGCATATACAGAAAATAAATATAAAATTACGATAAGTTTAACATAATATTGTCATAAACGTAAGCTCATCCAATTCAAAAGACGCTTTTACTAAGTAATACTATCTTTCATATTAAAAATCGGATATTTTGAAAACTAATCGAAATTGTCATAGCATTCCATTGCAGTTTGTGTAAATAAATGGTTGACTGTGAAAAAATACATACGGCTCAAAATCATAGTTACAGATGTTAGCTAAGACTATCCAGTAATGCCGCTCCGATCAACCGAAAGCAACTACAAGACCACTCCAGTCGTCTTCCTCTGGAAGATTAGGTACGTATTGATACAATAATATAAAATGACAAAGAATTTAACGAAATACTGCCCAAAACTTATACTCAACTAATTCGAAAGACACTATCCCTAAAAAATAATATTTTAGAAATTTTGAATTGAACGATATGAAGAAAATCGGAAATATTATAATAGTAAATAGCAGTATGCAGAAGTATATAGAAAACTGCGAACGAATGCATACGGTCCAATATGGAGGTTAATGGCATTATCATAGACCATGCAGCAGTGATGCTCCGAACTACCGAACGCAAATGTGGAACCACACTAGTCGTGTCACTCCGGAAGAGTAAGTACGTATAGAGATAATTATATACATTGACAAAGAACAAAACAGAATATTATCATAAACGTACATTCAACTAACTCCAAGCATGCTTGTACTAATAATTGAAATATTTAAAATTAAACATAAGAAATATTGAGAAGAATCGGATATTTCAGAACAATAAATTAACGTATGTAGTTTTAATTAGAGAAGTGAACATAATACAGACGTTACAATACCATGATTAAAGACATTAACGTAAACTGAAAATTTAACTGAAACAAAAACTGAAAATTTTAATGGAAATCGAAATCGTCGTGACAGATAATTACAGTACATCTTTAGAAATTGTAAGCTGGGTAAAATGCATACGTTACAAAATCAAGGATAGATAAAATTATCGAAGACAATTCAGTAGTGTCGCTACGTTCTTCTGTTCGCTGCTTCAAGGCCACGCTCGTCGCTTTCTTCTGACAGCGTGGGTACGTATAGAGACAATCATATAAAATAGCAATAAGTTTAACAGAGTAATGTCATAAACGTACACTCAACTAAATCTGAAGACACATTTACTGAAAAAATAAAATTTTTTAATATATATATTGAGAATTTCGATGAAAATTGAAAATACCATAACAGTCAATTACAGTATCTATATATAAATGGAAAACTGCTAAGAAATGCAGACCGTACAAAATCAAGGCTTATGAAATTATCAAAGACCATTCAGTAGTGCCGCTTCGATTTGCCATACGTAACTACAACACATAGCTCGTCGTGTCGCTCCGGCAGCGTAGTTACGTATAAAGACATTGATATAATGTAGTAACAAGTTTATCAAAATAATGTCATAAACGTATACTCACCTAATTCCAAATACACTTCTACGAAGAAAATCAAACCTTTTAATAAAAATTGAAAATTACGAAGAATGTCGAAAGTACCAAAACAGTAAATAGCAGTATGTAGAAATACATCGAAAATTGCGTAGGAAGAATGCATACGGGACAATAATATAGTTAAAGAAATTAACGTTGTACGTCCAGTGGTGCTGGTTCCATCTGCACTACGCAACCACAAGCCCGCGTCAGTCAAGTCGCTTCGACAGCGTAAGTACGTATGGAGACAATAATGTAAAATAACAATTAGTTTAACAAAATAACGACATAAACGTACACTCAACAAACTCTAAAGGCACTATTACTGTGAAACACTATTTTTTAAAATAGAAATAGAAAATTTCAATATAATCGAAAATATGATAACATTAACTCAGAGTACTTGTAAATCAATAGGAAACTGGGAAAGAATGCATAAGGTACAATATAATGGTTAAAGAAATTAATGAAGGTTATGCAGTAGCGTCTAAACTACAAGACCATTTCACTCGTGACGCTCGGGCAGCCTTGGTACGTATACCGACAATCATATAAAATAACATGTTTACCATATAATAACATATATTACTATAAAAATTGATTATTATGTAAAAAATGGAAAATATTATGACAGCAAATGGCAGTATTCATAAATAAATGGAATTTTGCAAATGCATGCGTACAGTACAACATTGTGGTTAAGGAAATTAGCGAAGACCATCCAATATGACGTTCCGATCTGCCGTACGCAAGAACAAAACATCGCCAGTTGTGTAGCTGCGGGAGCGGTAGTACGCATACAGACAATCATAAGAAATAACAAAGAATTTTACCTGATATTGGTATAAACCTAAACTCAACAAATTCAAAAGAAATTTTTATTTTGAAATACAATTTTTTAAATTGAAAATTGAAAATATTGGAAAACATGGAGAATATCATATCGATAAACTGCAACATGTAGAGATAAACAGGAAATATCGAAAAATAGCATGCGGTACAACATTAAGGTTAATGAAATTAATGAGGACCATACGTTATACCGCTCCGTTCTGCCGTACCCAACTAAAAGACATTGACAGTCGTGTCACTCAGGGGCGTAGGTACACATACAGGCAATCATATAAAATAACAATATTTTTAACAAATCATTGCCATGAACATACAATCAACTGATTTTAATGATACTTTTGATACGAAATGCAATTTATGAAATTAAAAATTGGAAAATTTGAAGAAAAACGAAAATGCCATAGCAGTTAATTGATGAAAGCAGAAATAAATGGAAGACGCGTAAATACTACATACGGTAAAAAATCATTGTAAAGGAAACTAACGAAGTCCATCCAGTAGCGCCACTCCGATATACCGTGCGCAAATACAAGACAACTCCCACAGCGTCGCACAGACAGCGCAGGTATGTATACACGAAATCACATAAAAGTACAGTCTGATTAACAAAATATTGTCCTGAACGCAAGCTTGACAAACACAAGAGACACTTTTATTACGAAATACATTTTTACCAATTAAAAACTGGAAATTCTGAAATAAATCCAAAATATCATAACAGTAAATTACAGTATGTAGAATTATAAAGAAAACTGCGAAATAATGCATACGGTACAATATCAAGGTTAAGAAATTAACAATGACCATACAGCAGTGTCGCCTCGATATATCGGACGCAACTACAAGAACACTCCGGTCGTGACGTTCCGGTAGCGTAGGTACGTGTACACAATATCGTATAAACTAACAATAAGATTAACAAGCTAACGACATAAACGTACTCAGAGGTAATTCCAATGGCTTTTATAATAGGAAATACAATTCTTTAAAATAAAGATTGAAAATTTTGAAGAAAAATGGTAGATGCCATAGCAGCAAATTGAAGTATGTATAAACAAATGGAACACAAGCCAAATAAGGATACGGTATAATATGAAGGATAAAGAAACTGACGAAGACCACACGGTAGTGCCGCTCTCATCTGCAGAACACAATTACAGGACCGTATCTGGAGTAAAACACCTTGATCAGAGGGTGGAACTAGTATATAGTTTAGTCTCGAGCGCCATAATTTCATGCAAGAATTGGAGGATCGTCAAACCTGGTATTCCGGGACTAAGTCCGCTCAAGAGTTTTGGCAATAGACGCCATAATTCACGGTTGAATATTATAGTAGAGCGCGAAACCATTTGAAAGCATTACCAATTGGTATAATATAAAACGTCTTACCCAAGGCCTTACCTTCCGCGAACCACACCGGCATCACAGAAAGTATAAGTTCGTGTTCACAGAAAAAACTTAGTATTCATTTCTGCGGCGAGCACCTTATGTTCATGTATTAATTAGAAGATCGAGGGTAAAACCGTTAGTGGTCGATACCACCGTAGTTCAGAATGGAACGCCTTAGTTATTAGCTTCACCTATCCTATGATTCCGAGAGTAAAATCAGGTACTCTGGGCGTAAATGCGCTGAAAATTATTGGCATTAGGCACCTGAACTCACCGTATGAGTATTAAAGTACAGAGTCAAACCGCTGGATGAACGTTACCAATTGCTATATGGTCATACTCAATACGGGATACCGTACCTTCCGTGAACATAACCCGCTGCATCGAGATTATAACTGCATGCTGAGAGAAGCAAACTAGTACACATTTTACAGCCGGAAACCATATTTGAGTACATGGATAGAGAAATCATGAGTATATACTTTCGAGAATGTTGCCACATTCCTAGCGAGTCGAATGGCTAAGTCAATAGCATCACCTATCGTGTGATTCCGAGAGTCAAACCAGGTACTCCGGGAGTAAATGCCCAGTACAGTATTTGCAATAAGCGCCTTACTTCACGGTATGAATATTACAGGAGACCGTCATACTGTTGTACAATGATACGTATTCCTATAAAGTCAATCTTTCTACAGAAGGCCTTACCTTCCGAGAAGCTGTCCCCATACATCGAGGGTATTACTTCGTGTTCAGTGAAGCAGATTAGTATACATTTTGGTGACATGATCCTCAATTACAAATATGAATTTGAAGATCGAGCGTCATATCGCTCGAGAACGTTGCCCCCTTCTGTCAGAGTCGAGCGACTATGTCAAAACCTTCACCTATCCAGGGATTCGGAGAGCCAAACCAGGTATTCCTGGTCTATTCCGCTGAACAGTATTGGCAATAGACAGCTTATTTCGCGGTATGAATAATAATGCAGACCTTCAAACCGTTGTAGAGCTTTACCTATTCTTATAGTGTCAATCATTTTACGGAAGGCCTTACCGTCCTAGAAGCTAACCAGCTCTACAGAGGGTGCGGCTTCGTGTTCAGAGAAGATAGTTAGCATGAATTTTAGTGACAGGCACCATAATTTCATGTATTACTTATTAGATTGAGGGTCAAATCGTTCGAAAACGTTACCACCTTCTTTTAGAGACGAACAGCTAAGTCCATAGCATGACGTATTCAAATATTCTGAGAGTCAAACCATGTATTCCCGGAGTAAATGTTACTAATTTGCTACCTTGAGCACTGAGCAAGACACTTGCTGCAGCGGTTTGGGCTTCTGGGAAGGTATTGCCCTCGGTAAAATGTTTGACTCTAAATTAAAAGATAAAGCTCTATATCCGTTGGACGCTCTACCTTCATATTCATACCGTGAAATAAGCTGTCTATTGTCAATATTGTCCAGCGGATGTGCTCCCGGAATACCTGGTTTTACTTTCGGAATCACAGAATAGCAGATGCAATTGTCTTAGCCGTTCCATTCTCAGCGAACGTGGTAAAGGTGTCAAAGGTTTGACCCGAGATCTTCAAATTCATGCTCGGAACAATGGTGCCCCCCTATATTATGTATACTAATGTGCTTCTCTGGTTACGATATAATACTCTCGATGCTGCGGGTGTAGTTCGCGGAAGGAGAGGCATTCAGTGAAACGTTGGACTTTACGCTAATTGGTAACGATATAAAACGGTTGGACGCTCTACATTAATATTCCAACCGTGAATTGAGGTGTTCATTGCTAATACTGCTCAGCGGCCTTAGTTCAGGAATATCTGATTTGACTTTACCAACCACATGGTAGATAAAGCCAATGGCGTAGCGGTTGGTGTCAAACAGAAGGTGGCAACGTTCCCGAACTGTTTGACGCACGATCTTCTAACAAATACATGAAGTTAATGTGCCCGTCAATGTAATTAATACTAATTTTCGTCTCAGAATCCGAAGTTATGTTCTCGATGAAGACGTTCAGATTCGCGGGAGTAAACGCCTCCGGTAAACGTTTGACTTTGTACAAATCGGTATCGTTCTCAAACGGCTTGACACCCTACTTTAATATTCATGGCGTGAATTAAGGTGCTTTTTGCAAATACCGTTCAGCATATTTACTCACAGGATACCTGACCTGACTGTCAGAATCACTGGATAGGTGAAGCCATTCACATCGCCGCTAGTGTCTGAAAATGGTGGCGTCGTTCTCGGACGGCTGTGCTGTCGATTTTTATATTTATTCATGAAAATGTGGTGTCCGTCTGCGAATATGACGACTAATTTGTTTCCGCCAACAATAAGCAAGACACTCGATACGGCGCGATCGGTTCTCGGAAGGTAAGGTAATCGGAAAGAATAATGATTTTATACTAATTCATGTCGATCTCAAACGACTTGACGCTCCGTTTTAATACCCAAGCTGTGAATTATGGCGTCAGCTGCCCAAACTGTTCATTGGATTTACTCGCGGAATACCTGGTCTGGCTCTCGGAATCACAGTATAGGTGAAGCTATTGACTTAGCCATTCGACTCTTACAGAAGGTGAGCAACGTTCTCGAGCGTTTTGACCCTAGAATTTCTACTTCATACATGAATTTAATGGTGAAGTCACTAAGATGTATACTAACTTGCATCCTTCAACACGATGTTATACTCTCGACACAGCGGGTTTGGTCCTCGGAAGGTAAGGCCTTCGGAAAAACGTTTGACCCCTGTACGTATATGTAACGTTCTACAACGATTTGACGTTGCACTTTAATATTCATCCCGCGAATTGATGTGTCTATTGCCAATACTCTTCAGCGGATTTACGCCAGGAATACCTGCTGATACTGATATTATCACAGGTTAGATGAATTTATATCGAGGTCTTGTAGTTGTACACTACAGCTCGAAGCGGCACTACTATATGGTTTCAGTAAATTCCGTATCCTTCATTTTGTACCATATTCATTCTGTCACAGTTTTCTATTTATTTATAGACACTGCAATTTAATGTTGTTATATTTTCGTTCTTGTTCGAAATTTTCAATTTTTAAGTAAAAAAATTGTATTCCTTAGTAAAAGTGCCTTTGAAATTAGTTGAGTGAACGATTATGATATTATCTTGATAAAAACATTGTTATTTTATATGATTGACTGCACAAGTAACTACGCTGTCGCAGCGACCCGGCTGGAGTGATCCTGTATTTGCGTTCGGTAGATCGGAGCGAAACTAGGGTATGATCTACGTTAACTTCTTTAACCTTGATAGTGTACCGTATGCACCTTTCGCAGTTTCCTATTTACTTCTACGTACTGCAATTTACACGTATGGTATTTCCGATTTTCTACCAAATATCCAATTGTGAATACCAAAAATTGTATTTCTCAGTAAATGTGTCTTGGGAATTATGTGCGTGTACGTTTATGACAATATTTTGCTAATCCTATGGTTGTTTTATGTGATTGCCTCTTGCCGTTGTGTTCGGCAGATCGAACGGCAATACTCCATGGTCTTCGTTAATTTCTATAATCATGGTATCGTAACGTATGCATTTTATTCGCTTTTCTGTTTAATTGTACAAATCATTATTTACTGTTTTTATATTCTCGATTTCTTCGAAAATTCCATTTTATAATTTCAGAAATTGTATTTCTTAGTAAAATTCTATCTGGAAATAATTGAGTGTACGTTTATGCCAATATTTTGTTATACATATTGTTATTTTATACGGTTGTTTGTATACGTTCGTACGGTTCCTGCACGACACGGATGGAATTATCATGTAGTTGCGTTCACATGATCGGAGCGGTACACCTCGATGGTCTTCGTTAATTTATTTAATCCTGATTTTGTACCGTATACATTTTTCCCCAGTTTTCCATTTCCGTGTGCATACTGTAATTAACTGTTGTGATATTTTCGAATTTTTTTTTTTTTCGTAATTTTCAATTTTAATTTTAAGAAATTGTATTTCCCAGTAATAGTGTCGTTAGAATTAATCGAGTATTCGTTTATGACATTATTCTGTAAATCTTATTGTTATTTTTTATGATTGTCTATATACGAACGCACGGTACCAGTGTAACACGACTAGCAATGACTTGTAGTTGCGTAGGGAAGAGCAAAGCGGCAGTACTGTGTGATCTTCGTTAATTTCTCTAACCTAGACATTGTACCGCATGCATTTTTTCCAGTCTGCATTTAGTTATATATACTGACAGTTACTGTTACGATATTTTCGACTTATTCGATATTTTCAATTTCTCGCTGAAAATATTGAGTTTGATAGTAAAACCACCTACGGAATTTGTTGTGTCTACATTTATGACATTATTATATTGACCTTATTCGTATTTAATATGATTGTCTGTATACGTACCTATGCTGCCGGAGAGACACAAATGGCGATGTCCTGTATTTGCGTACGACAGATCGAAGCGGCACTACTGGAGGGTCGTAATTAATTTCGTTAAACTTAATTTTGTATGGTACGCATTTAATCCCTGCCATCCATTTATTTAATCATACAGTAATTTACTGCTTTCATATCTTCGACTTTTTTTTCAAAATAGTCAATTTTCAATTTTGAGAGTTGTATTCCTTAATCATATTGTCTTTTGAGATATTTGAGTTTACGTTTATGATAATATTATATTAAACTTATTGTTATTTTATATGATAGTCCCAGTACATTCCGACGTTTCCAGTGCGACACGACTGGAATTATATCGGATGCATTTTCCCCAGTTTCCCATTTATTGGTGCTTCCTGTAGTTTACTGTTATGATATTTTCGATCATTTTCAAAATTCCCAATATTTAATTTCATGCGTTATACATTTTGGAAAAAAGGGTCGGAGGAGTTGGTTAATTGTACGATTATACCGATATTTTGTTGAATTTGTTGTTCTATAATGCGATGGTCAGTACACGGACATACGCTGCAGCAACGACACGACTGGAGTGGTATTCTAGTTGCATACGGTAGATCTGAGAGACAATACTCTATGGTCACAGTTAATATGATTAACCATAATAATGTGCCAAAAGAATTCTTTCTCAGTTGTATACTTACATCGACATATTCTAACATATAGTTAAAATATTTTCGATTTTTTTCATAATTTCCAGGCTTTAATTACAAAAATTGTATTAATGAGGAAACTTGTCTATTGAATGAGTTGAGTGTAGTTTTATAACATTGTTTTATTATACTTATAGTTATTGTATATGATTGTCTGTATACGTACCTACGCCACCGATACTACACGGTAGGAGTTACTTTGTATTTGCGTTCAACAGATCCGAGCGACACTACTGGATGGTCCTCGTTAATTTCATAACCAGGACATTGTGCCGTATGCATTTTATCCCAGCCATCCAGTTATTAACACATACTACAGTTTACTTTTACGATATTTTCGATTTGTTTCATAACTTCCAGTCTTTAATTTCAAAGACTGTATTTTTTAGGAAAAGTGTCTATGGAATTGGTTGAGTTTACATCTATGACAGTATTGATGTATGCTTTTTCATATTTTATATGGTTCGCTGTATTCGTACCTCGCTTACAGCGTCACAGGCGTCGAGTGGTCTTGCAGTTGCGATCAGTATATTGGAGCGACACTACTCTATGAGCTTCATTAACTTCTGCAACCATAATACTGTACCGTATGGATCACATTCCGGTCTTCCATTTATTTATTCATGCTGTATATTACGGTTATGCTATTTTCGATTTTTTCATAATTTCCAGATTATGAATTATAAATTTGTACTTCTCAGTAAAAGTGCCTTTTCCATTGGATAAGTCTACATTTATGCAAATATTTTGTATAATATGATTGTCTGAATACAAACCTACGCTTCTGCAGCAACACGAATCGAGTGGCCTTGTAGTTGCGTTCGGTAGGTCGGAGCTACACAACTGTATGGTCTTTGATAATTTCAATATACTCAAAATAGTACCGTAACCATTCATTCGCAGTTTCCTGTTTATTTCTATGCCTTTGTTCCCAATTTTTACTTTATTTATACATTCTGCAATTCAGTGTCATAATATTTTCGATTTTCTTCCAAATTTTCAATTTTCATTCTAAGAAATTCTATTTCCTCATAAAGGTGCCTTTGTAATTACTTGAGTGTACGCTTATGTCATTTATTTGTTACAAATTGCTATTTTATATGACTTTCTGTATGCGAACCTACGTTCCCGGACCAACACCACTGGCAAGGACTTGCAGTTGCGAACGCCAGATCGAAACGGTTCTACTGGATGATCTTTGCTTATTTGTTTATCCATAAGATTGTACCGTATGCATTCTTTTGCAGTTTTCAATTCATTTCTACATACTTCATTTTACTGTTATAATTTTTTCAATTCGTTTCAAAATTCATAAATTTAAATACAAGGACCTGTATTCTTTAGTACACGCGACTTTGGAATTTGTTGAGTTTATGTTTATGTCAATATCTTGTTAAGCTTTTTGTCACATTACACGGTTGTCAGTATACGTACCTTCGTACCTACACGGCTGAAGTGGTCTTGTAGTTGCGAACGCCAGATCGATGCGGCATACCGCATGATCTTCGTAAACCTTTTTAACCACAATATTGTACTACATGCAATCTTTCACAAATTTCTATTTACTTCTGCTTATTGCAATTCACTGTTATGATTTTTCGACTTTCTTCATAATTTCCAAATTTAATTTAAAATGTTGTATTTCTTAAGAAATCTTTCTATGGAGTTAGTTAAGAGTACGTTTTTGATAATAGTTTGTTATATCTTACGTTATTCTCTCATGGTCTGTATACGTGACTACGATGGCGCAGCGGGACGACTGGCGACGTATTGCAGTTGCGTAGAGCAGATTGGAGCGGCACTACTGGATGGTATTTGTTAATTTCTTTAACCTTAATATAGTACCGTATGCATATGTTTTCGCAGTCTTCAATTAATCCCTACATGATAAAGGTCACATTTATGATATTTCCCTGTTTCACAAAGTTATCAATTTCGTTTTAAAAATCTGTATTTCTTAGTAAAAGTTTCTTTTGAGTTAGGTGAGTTTAGGTTTATGACAATATCATGTTAAATTCTCTGCCATTTTATATGATTGTCTGTATACGTACCTATGCTTCCAGATCTACACTACTAGAATGATCTTGCAGTCGCGTACGGCATATTGGTGTGTCGCTACTGGATGGTATTTGTTAATTCCGTTACCCACGATTTTGTATCGCATGCATTCTTTTGTAGCCTCGTATTTATTTCAGCATTCTGTAATTTAATGTTATGATATTTTAGCTTTTTTTTTTAAATCTTCTGCTTCTTATATAGAAAATTGTGTTTCATAGAAAAAGAGTCCTTGGAATTAGTTGACTGTACAATTATTTCAACATTTTGTGAAACCTATTCGATATTTTATATGCTTGTCACTATAGGAACCTACGCAGCCGATCGACACGGCTGGAGTGGTCTTGTCGTTGCGTACGTAAGGTGAGACATATTTCATGGCCATCATTAATACCATTAACCATAATATTGTACCGTACGCATTCTTGCGCAGTTTTCTATTTATTTACAAATACTCTAATTTACTGATATGATATATTACATTTTCGCCGAAACTTGCAGGTTTTATTTTAAAAATATGCATTTTTTCAATAAAAGTGCCGTTTGAATTAGAGGAGTTCACTTTTATGGCAATATGTTGCAAAACACACGCCTGTGCGACTTCCAAAGTAGTTGGTCACGTTCACGAACCGTTTGTCCCTCGATCTTCTGTTTCATAGATAACATTAAATTTCCCGTCGCTACAATTTATAATATTTTGCTTCTTTGGCGTCGATGTTACACTTTCAGTACAGCGGAATAGCGAGTCGGAATGTAAGGCCTTCGGCAAAAAGTTTGACTCCATACTAATAGGTAACGCGTTCTGCAACGGTTCCATACTGTACTATAATATTTATCCCGTGAAATAGGGTGTCTAATGACAATACTGTACAGCGGATTGAGCCCCGGAATACCTGGTTTGACTCTCGGAATCCAAGCATAGGTTATGCTATTGACTTAGCCGTTCGCCTCAAAATGTAGTTTCTAGCGTTCTCGCTGGGTTTGATCCACGACCGTCTGATTCACAGTTGAAATTAAGTTGCCCGTCACTAAAATTTATACTATTGTGCTTCTCTGACCATGAATTTATATTCTCGATACAGCGGGTTTGCTTCTCGGATAGTAAGGCCATCGGTAAATGGTTTGACTATGCAGCATATGGGAACGTTCTAAAAGTATTGACTCTGATCTTTAATATTTATACCATTAAATTGCGTGTCTATTGCCAATACTGTTCACCAGTTTTTGACGCGGTCTACATGGTTTGACTCTTGGAATAGCAGGATAAGTGATGCTGTTAACTTAGCTGTTCGACCATAAAGAAGGCGGTAACGTTCGTGAACGGTTTTTCTCAAGGTTTTTCGACTCATATATGTTAATATGGGGCCCGCCATTAAAATGTATACTACTATGTTTCTCTGAACACGAAGATACCCCCACGATATGGCAGGTTATGTTCTCGGAATGTAAGGCGTCCGGTAAGGTGTATCAAGGTATACCAATTGGTAATGTTCCTCGACGGATTGACCATCTACATTAGTATTCCTTCCGTGAAATAAGGAGTCAATTGCCAATACCATTCAGCGTATTTACTTTCGGATTACCTGGTTAGACTCTCGGAATCACAGGGTTGGTGGATCTATTGACTTATCTGTTCGATTCTTAAAGAGAGAGATAACGTTCTCGAACGGTTTGACCATCGATCTTATAATTCACTTGATGTTAACGTGCTGACACTGAAATGAATACTTATATATTATATTATACTCTCGATACAGCGGTTTAATTTTTCGGTGGGTATAGTCATCGGTAAAGCGTTAGTCTTTATAGTAATTGGTCACGTTCTCAAACGCATTTTCGCTGTAGGTTAACATTAAAACCGGGAACTAATGTGTCCGTTCCCAACACTGTTCAGAGGATTTATGCCTGGAATACCTGGTTTGACTTTCAGAAACATTGGATAGGTGAAGCTATTGCCATAGCCGTTCGATACTCAACGAAGGTGGTCAGGTTATCGATCCGTTGGCACTCATCATTCTAATTCGTACAGGAAATGAAGGTGACCGTCGCTAATACGGATACAACTTGGCTTTTATGAACAAGTTATACTCACTATACGGCGTGTTATCTTCTTGGTAGGTAATGTCTTCTGCAGAAAGATTGATACTATACCAATTCGTATCATTCTACGACAGTTTAACACGGGACATTAACATTTATACCGTTATATAGGGTCTATGATGCCAATACTGCACAGCTGATTGTCTCCCGGCATACCTGATTTGACTTTCGGAGTCACAGGATAGGTGGTACAACTGGCTTAGCTGTTGCGACTCTCAAAGTGGGTGGTAACGTTCTCGATTGGTTACGTCCTCGATTTTGTAATTCATACATGAAATGATGGAGCCCGTCACTATAATGTTAACTAATTTGCTTCTGTGGAAACAAAGATATACTCTCGATACAGCAGGTTAGTTTCTCCGAAGGTACGGCCGTCTGTAAAAAGTTTGACTCTATACCAATACGTAACGTTGTTCGACGGTTTTACTCCGTACATTTATATTCATACTAGCAATTACGGCGCCTATTGGCAATACTTTCAGCTGATATACTCCCGGTACAGCTGGTTTGACTCTCCGTTTCATAGGATAGGTGACGCTATTGTCTTTGTTGTGCGACTCTCAAGAAAGGTTGTAACGTTCGTCATCGGTTTGACTCTCGATCATCTGGTAGACAGAAAAATTAGGTTGCCCGTCACAAAATCTATACTATTTTGCTTCTGTAACCTCGAAATAATACTTTCGATACAGCGGGTTAGCTTCTCGGAAGGTACGGCCGTCGGTGAAACGTTGGACACTATACTCATAAGTAACGTTGTACAACTGTGTGACTCCCTACTTTAATATTTATAGAGGAAAGTTGTGTTTTTAATGCCGATACTCTACAGCGGATATAATTCCGGAATACATGGTTTGGCACTCGCAATCACACGATAGGTGAGACTACTGACATAGCCGTACGAATCTCAAATAAGATGGCACCGTATCAGAACGGTTTGACCCAAGATATTCCATTTCATTCATGAAATTAAAATGTACACTAATGGATTCCACTGAACACGATGATATATTCTCGGTACCGTGGGTTTCTTTCTTGGAATGTTAGGTTTTCGGTAAATGGTTTTACTGTTTACCCATTCGTAACTCTCTAAAGTGGATTGACGCCCTACATTAATATCGTAACCGTGAATTAAAGTGTCTAAAGCCTATACTACTAAGCGGTTTTATTTCCGGCATACCAGGTTGCGCTAATGGAATTACAGTATAGTATAAGCTATTGACATAGCCGCTCGTCTCTCAAGGAAGGCGGTAACTTTCCTGAACGCTCAGCCTCTCGATGCCGATACTTATACACAAACATGTAGTGTCGGTCCTCTACAATGTATACTAATCTGTTTCCGTCAACACTAAGCTGGACACTCGCTACAGCGGGTTAGGTTCTCCGCAGGTAAAGTATTCTGTATGAGGAATGACTTTCTACCTACTGGTAATGTTCCCTGGCCGGTTGACCCCCTACATTAATATTCAATCCGTGAGTTACGGTTACTATTGCCAATACAGCTCAGCGGATTTACTCCCCGAATACCTGATGTAACTTTAGGAATCACAGGATAGCAGACGGCTATTTTCTTAGCCGTTTTACCCTCAGCGAACGTGGTAATGCTCTGAAACGGTCTGTCCATCAATCTCCATACTCATGTACGAAATTATGGTCCTCGTCTGTGAAATGAATATAATGTGTTTCTCTGGACACGAAGTCTTACTCTCGATGAAGCGGGTGATGATTGCTGTAGGCAACGCCTGCGGTAAAAAGTTTGACTTTATACAAACTCGTAACGCTCTCACACGGTGAGACGCTCTATTTTAATATTCACTGCGCTAATTAAGGTATCTATTGCCAATACTGCTCAGTGGATTTAATCCCGGAATACCTTGTTTGTCTCTTGGAAAGGCAGGATGGGTGTAGCTATTGACATCACAGTTCATGTCGCACAGAAGGTGGAAACGCTCCCCAACGGTTTCACACTCGATTTTGTAACTCATACAGGAAATTAAGGTGCACGTCACTAAAATGAATACTAATCCGTCCCTCTGAACAACATCACATACTCCCGATACAACGTGTTATATCCTCGGACGGTAAGATCTTCCGTAATCAGTTTGACATAATAGCAATTGGTAACGCTCACAAAGAGTTTGACGCTCTACTATATTATTTAATCTGTGTATTAAGGTACCAATTGCCAATGCTGTACAGCGGATTCACTCCCGGGATACCTGGTTTCACACTTTAAATCGCAGGATACGTGAAACGATTGAGATAGCCGTTCGCCACTCACAGAAGTTTGCAACGTTCTCGATCCGTATGAACCTTGATATACTAATTCATACATGATGGTAATGTTCACCGTCCACTTGACTGTCTACCTTAATATTCATACCGTTTGATTAAGCACGTTTATTGCCAACGTTGTACAGAGAATTTACTTCCGCAATTCCTGGATTGACGATCGGAATCACAGGATTTGTGAAGCTATTGACTTAGCCGTACGAATCTCAACGAAGGTGGTAACGGTCCCGAACGGTTTGAACCTCGATTTTCTAAATCATACACAAAGCTTAATTAATGCCCGTCACATTAATGATTACTAATTCCGTTCTCTGAACACGACCTTATAATCCCGATGAAGCCGGTGAGGTTCACTCAAGGTAAGGACTTCGTTAAAACGTCTGACTATATACAAATTTGTATCACTCTCAATTGGTCTGACGCTATACTTTAATATTCAAACCGTGAATTAAGATGTCTATTGCCAATACTGTTCAGCGGATTTACTCCCGGAGTACCAGGTATGACTCTCAGAATCACATGATAGCTAAAGGTATAGACTTAGCTGTTCGAATCTGAAAGAGTGTTGTAATGTCCTCGAACTGATTGACCCTCGAACTACTAATTCATACACGAAATTAAAGTACCATCACAAAAATGTATAATAATTCGTCCCACTGAAGACCATGTTATACTAGCGATACAGCTGATTGTTTTTTCGCAGGGTTAGGTCTTCACTAAAACGTTTTACTTTAAACCAATTGGAAACGTTCTCAAACGGTTTAAAGATCAACTTTAGTATTCAAGACGAGAATAAAGATGTCTAATGCCAGTACTGTTCAGCTGCTTAACTTCCGGAACGCCTGGTTTGACTGCTGGAATCGCAGGATAGGAGAAGCTATTGGCTTCGCTGTTCGGCTCTCAAGAAAGTTGGTAACGTCCTTCAACGGTTCGTTTATCGATGTCGCTACTCATAGGTTAACGAAAGGTGTCCCTCCGTCAAAGTGACTACTGATTTGCTTTTGCGAGAGCAGTGAGCAAGACTCTCCCTACAGCGGGTTTGTTCCACGGTTGGCTAGGTTTTCGGTACATAGATTGACTTTATACCAATTGATAATATTTTCCGACAGTTTGAGCCTCTACCTTAATTTTCAGAACGTGAACTAAGGGGTCGGTTGCCTATACTGTTCAGCGGATTTACTCCCGGAATACCTGCTTCATTCTCGGCATCGCAGGGTACGCGAAACTATTGATTTAACGGTTGGTATTTACTCCAGGAGTACCTGGATTGTCTCTTAGAATCACTGGCAAGGTGGGCCCATTGACTTATGCGTTCGAATCTCAAAGAGGATGTTAACGTTATGAAACGGATTGACGCACTTTTTTAGTACTCAACCCGTGAATGCAGGTGTGAATTACCAATTCTGTTCAGCGGATTTACCCCCGGTATACACGATTTGATTCTCTGTATCACAAGATACGTGATGCTATGGACTTGGCCATTCCACTCCCAAAGAAAGTAGTATCGTTCCCTAGAATATAGACCCTCGATCTTCTATTTCATACATGAAATTAGGGTGCCCGAGACTAAGAAGTATAATAACTTGCTCCTCTGAACACGAGGACGTACTCACGTTACAGCGCGTTTGATTCTCGTAAGCTAAGGCCTTCTATGAAGAGTTCTAGCACGGTATGACTCTCTGCATTATTATACATACTGCGAAATAGGGTATCCAGTGCAATACTGTGCAACGGATTTACTCCCGGAATACCTTGTTTGACTCTCGGAATCACAGGATTGGTGTAGCTATTGAATCAACCTTCCTATTCTCAATGATGCTGGTAATGGTCTCGAACTGTTCGACACTCGATATTTCAATTCATAAATGAATTTAACGCGGCATCACTAAAATGTATTCTAATGTGTTTCTCTAAACACGAAGTTATACTCTCAATACGGCGGGTTAGCTTATCACAGGGTAAGGCTTTCTGGAAAACGTTTACATTGCACCAATTGGTTATGCCCAGAAACAGTTTGACGCTCTACTTTAACATTCAATCCGTGAATTGTGGTGTATATTGCCAATACCGCTCAGGGGACTTATTCTCGGATTACGTGGTATGACTCTCGAAATCACGGGATAGATGGAGCTACTGACTTATCCCTTCGAATCTCAAGGTAGGTGGAAACTTTCTCGAAAGGTTTCACCATCGATCTTCTAATTTATAGATGAAGATAATGTGCCGGTCACTGAAATGAGTACTAATTTATTTCCCAGAACAAGATAGTATATGGTCGATAAAGCGGGTTAGTTTTTCGGAGGGTAAGGTCTTCGTTAAAACTTTTGACTTTATACCAATTGATTACGCTCTCAAACAGTTTGACGCACAACTGTAATAATCATACTGTGAACCAAGGTGTCGATTCCAAATAGTGTACAGCGGATGGACTCCCGGAATACCTGCTTTGCCTCTCCGCATCACTGAATTGGTGAAGATCTTGACATAGCTCATCGTGTCTCGCAGAAGCTGGTAACTGCCCCTACCGATTTGACCCTCGATCTTCTTATTCTTAATGAAATTAACTTCCCCGTCACTAAAATGTTTACTAATCTGATTCCATAAGCACGAAGCTATACGTTAGATACGGCGAATTAGCTTCACGGACGGTAAAGCATTTGGTAAAACGTTTTACTTTATAACAACTAATAACGTACACAAGCGATTTGCCGCTCAATTTTACTATTCAAACCGTGATTGAAGGTGTCTCATGCCAAAACTATTAAACGGATTCACTCCCGGAATACCTGCTTCATCTTCGGAATCGCAGGGTACGTGAAACTATTGACTTAACGGTTCGTCTATTCTCCAGGAGTACCTGGTTTGACTCTTAGAATCACTGGTTAGGTAACCCCATTGACTTATACGACTGAGTCTCAAACAGGGTGTTAACGTTCTGAAACGGTTCGACGCATTCTCTTAATATTCATACCGTGAATGCAAGTGTGAATTGCCAATACTGCACAGCCAATTCACTCCCGGAATGACTGATTTGGCTATCTGAATCACAGGGTAGGTGATGCTATTGACATGACCTTTCGACTCTCGAAGATGGTAGTATCCTGGATAGAACGGTTTGACCGACGATCGTCAAATACATGCATCAAATTAAGCTTCCCGTCCCTCATGTGTATACAAATATGTTTCTCTGGCCAGACAGTTATACGCCCGATACAGCGGGTTAGCCTCTTGGAAGATATGGCCGCCGGTAAAAAGTTAGACTCGATACCAAAAAGTAACGTTCTACTACGGTATGACTCTGTACTTCAATACTCGTACAGAGAATTAAGGTATCTATTGCCAATACTGTACAGCGCATTTACTCCAGGAATATATCGTTTGACTTACGGAATCGCAGGATAGGTGAAGCTGTTGACTTAGCAGTTCGACTTTCACAGAATGTAGGAACGTCTTCGAACTGTTTGACCATCGAAGTTGATATTTATACACAAACATATGGCGTTCGTCCGCTGACAGTTCTGCGAAATTATTTCCGTGCACATTACGCAAGATACTCGCTACATCGGATTAGGTTTTCCGAAGGTATGATGTTCTGTAAATGGAATGACATTATGCCCGTTCGTAATGTTCTCCGTCGGTTTGACTCTCTACATTAATATTCATACCGTGAATTTAGGCGTCAGATGCCAATCAACTTATGTGGACTTACTCCCGGATAACCTGATTTGACTCTCGGAATCACAGGACATGTGAAACAATTGATTTAGCCGTACGACTCTCTAAGCGGGTGATATCGTTATCGAACAGTTTGACACCGATCTTCTTATTCATACGCGAAATTATGGTCCCCATCACTAGTGTGTATGCCAGTGCGTATCCGTAATCACGTAGCTATGCACTCGATACGGCGGGTTAGTTTCTCGGACGGTAAGGCGATCGGTAATACGTTTGACTTTATTGCAATTGATAACGTTATCTCACTGTGTGTCGCTCTATTTTAATTTTAACTACGCGAATTAAGGTATCTATTGACTATCCTCTTGTGCGGAGGATTTACTCTAGGATTACGTGGTATGACTCCAGGAATCACAGGATAGATGGAGCTATTTACTTATCCGTTCGACTCTCAAACAAGGTGGTAACGTTCACAAACGTTTTGACCTTCGATGTTCTAATTCACACATGAATTTAAGGTGAAGTCACTAAATTGAATACTAATGTTTTTCCCTGTACATGAAGCTATACTCTCGATTGCGGCGGGTTCGCTTCTCGAGCGGTATGGCATTCCATAAATTCTTTGATTGATAGCAATCAGTAACTTTCTCATACGGTGTGAAGATCTATTCTAATATTCACTTCGCTAATTAAGGTATCTGTTGGCAATCCTCTTGAGCGAAGTTACTCTCAGATAACCTGGTTTGACTCTCGGAATCACAGGATAGGTGGAGCTATTGACCTATCCGTTCGACCCTCAGGCAGGGGTTTGGTTCTAGAAAGGTTTGACCATCGATTTTCTAATTCATACATGAACATAACGTGCCCGTCGCTGAAATGAATACTAATTTCTATCCCTGAAAATGAAGTTATATTTCCGATGCAGCCGGTTAGTTTTACGGAGAGTATGGTCTACGTTAAAGAGTTTGACTTTATACCAATTGGCCGTGGTCTCAAACGGTTTGACGTTCTACATTATTATTCAAACCGTGAATAAAGATGTCTATTGCCAATAATGGTCAGTCGATTTACTCCCGGAATACCTGGTTTATATCGTGGAATCTCAGTATAGGTGAAGCCATTCTCGTAGCTGCTCTTCTGTCACAGAAAGTGACAACGTTCTCGAATGGATTGACACTAGATCTTCTAATTCATGAATGAAATTAAGGTGCCCGTTACTAAATTGTATACTAACTTCTCTCTCTGATCACGAATTTATACTCTCGAGTCAGCGGGTTAGGGTCGCGGAGGGTAAGGTCTTTCGTAAAACTTATGACTTTATGCCATTTTGTAAGGTTCTCAAAAGGTTTCACGCCCTACTTTAATATACAAACCGTGAATTAAGGTGACTAATTCCAAAACTGAACAGCGGATTACTCCCAGTATACCTGGTTTGACTTTCGAAATCTCAGGATAGGTGAAGCTATTCACCTGGCCGTTCGTCGCTCACAGAATGTGTTAACGGTCTCGAATGGTTTGACACTCGATCTTCTAACTCATATATGAAATTAAGGCGCCCGTCTCTGAAATGATTACACGTTTCTTTCTCTGGACACGAACTAATACTCTCGATGATGGCGCTAATGTTCGCGGAAGGTATGGCCATCGGTAAAATGTTTGACTTTATACCAACTGGCAATGCTCAGAAACAGTTGGACGCTTTAGTTTATTTTTCATACTGTAAATTAAGGTGTCCATTGGCAATAATGTACAGCGGATTTAATCCAGCTATACCGGGTTTGTCACACCGAATCACTGGATACGTCAGGCTATTGATATAGACGTTCGTACCTCACAGAACGTGGTATGGTTCTCGAGGTGTTTGGCTATCCATCATCTAATTCGTACATGATGTTAGGATGCCCGTCACAGAAATGAATAAGAATTTTCTTCTCTGAACACGAACCTATACTCTCGATGAAGCCGGTGGGGTTTGTGGAAGGTATGGCCTTCGGTAAGACGTTTGACCTTCTACCAATTGGTACCGCTTTCAAACGTTCTGGCGTCCAAATGTAATATTCAAGCCGCGAATTATGTGCGACTATTGCCAAAATTCTTCACCGGACTTGCTCCTGGAATACCAGTCTTGACTCTCGGAATCATATGATAGGAGAAGCTGTTGTCTCGGGCTTTCGATTCTCAACGAAGGTGAAAGCGCTCTAGATTGGTTCGACATTCAATCTTCTTATTCATACATGAATTTATGGAGTCTGTCTCTCCAATGTATACTAATTTGTTTGCGTTTACACTAAGCAACACGGTCGCTGTTGCGTGGCTAGTTCTTGGTAGGCAACGTAATTGGTAAAATGTTTGACTTTATATCAACTGGTAACGTTCTGAAAAGGTTTCACGCTCTACATTAATATTGAAACCGTGAATTAAGATGACCATTAGAAATAGCGTACAACTTATTGCCTCGAATAATATCTGGCTTGGTTATCGGAATAACGGGACAGGTGAACCTATTGAATTAACCGTTCGACTCTAAAGGCAGGTGGGATTGTTCTCGAAAGGTTTGCCTCTAGAAAATTCAGTTCATTTATGAAAATAAGGTGTGCTCCTACTATAATGTCTACCGATTTGTTTCCGTGAACAGAAAGATAGACACTGGCTACAGCGGGTTAGGTTCAAGGATGGTAATATATTTGGTAAAAAGAATGAATGTATATGAACTGGTAATTTTCTCCGACGGATTGACGTTTTTCCTTAATATTCGTACCGTGAAATGGAGTGTCCAATGCAAAACTGTTCAACGGATTTACTTCCGGAATACCTGATTTGACTCATGGAATCTTGGCATAGGTGAAGCTATTGACTTGGCCGTTCCTCTGCGAAGGAAGCTGGTAACTTTCTCGAACGGTTTGACACATCCATCATCTTATTCATATATGTAGCTAAGGTGCCGGTCACTAAAATGTATACAAACTTCTTCCCCTGAACTCCAAGTTATATTCTCGATATAATGTGATAGGCATCGGAGGGTAAGGCATACAGTATACCATTTGATTTTATTACTACTTGTAACGTTCTCAAACGTGTTGGCTCTGTGCTTAAACATTTATGCCGTGAAATATGATGTCTAATGAGAAAACTCTTCAGTCCATTTACTCCCGGTATTCACGGTTTGATTCTCCGTATCGCAAGATACGTGAAGCTATGGTCTTAGCCATTCCACTCCCAAAGAAGGTGGTATCATTCTCTAAAATTTTGACACTCGATCTTCTATTTCGCACATGAAATTAAGGCGCCCGACCCTAAAAAGTATATTAATTTGCTTCTCTGAATACCAGGAAGTACCCTCGATACAGCGCGTTAGCTTCTCGTAAGCTAAGGCCTTCTCTAAAGGGTTCATTCACGGCATGACTCTCAACATTGTTACTCACGCTGCGAAATAGGTTATCAAGTGCTATACTGTGCAGCGGATTTACTCCCGGAATACCGTGTTTGACTGTCGGAATCGGAGCATTGGGGAAGCTATTGACTTAACCGTTCGTCTCCCACAGAAGGGGGCATCGTTGGCGAACGGTTTGACCCTCTACCTTCTAATATATACACGAAATTATGGCGCTCGTCACAGAAAGGATGACTAGTTTCTTTCCCTGAAAATAAGTTATGCTCTCGATTCGGCGGGTTAGCAACTCCGAATGAGAGGCCACCCGTAAACCGCTTGACTTTATAGCAATTTGTAACGTATTCTAACCGCGTGACGCTATATATTAATATTCAATCCGTGATTTATGGTGTGTATTGCCAATTCTCTTAAGCGAATGTACTCCCGTAATATCTGGTTTGACTCTCCTAATCACAGGATAGGTGAAGCTACTGTCTTAGCCGTTCGTCTCTCACAGAAGGTGGAAATGTTCTCGAACGGTATGACCATCCTCCTTCTAATTCATATACGAAGATAAGGTGCCCATCACTGTAATCAATACTAACTTAATTTTGTGAACACGAAGTTATACTATCGAAACTGCTGGTTATTTTTTTGCCGGATATGGTTTTCGGTAAAACGTCTGACTTTATAGACATTGATAACGTTCTCGAACGGTTTGACGCACTATTTTAATATGCCAACCGTGAATTAATGAGCATATTGCCCAAAACCCTTCAGCGGACTTTCTGCCGGAATACCTGGTTTGGCTCTCCGAACCAATCAATTTGTGAAGCTATTCAGTAGCCGTTCGTAGCTCACACAAGCTGGCAACTTTCTGGAACGTTTTGACCCTCGATCTTTTTAGCTCATACATGAAATTAAGGTGCCCGTGACTAAAATGCCAACTTATTCGCATCACCGAACACGAAGCTATGCTCTCCATACATCGGGTTATCGTCTCGAAAGTAAGGCGTTCTGTGAAAAGTATGACCACATACCAATTGGTAACGCGCTACAACGATTTGACTGTGTACTTCAATATTTATGCCGTGAAATATGGTATCCAATGACTATACTGAACAGCTGATTTACTCTCTGAATACCTGGTTTGACTTTCGGAGCCGTTCGTCTTTCACAGAAGGTTCTCGATCGCTTTGACTATCGATGTTGATATTTATACACAAACATGAGGCTTTCGTCTGCTGACAGTTCTGCGAAATTCTTTCCGTGCATATTACGCAGGACACTCGCTACTGCGGGTTAGGTTTTCTGAAGGTATGGTATTCGGTAAAAGGAATGACTTTATGCGCATTGGTAATGTTCTTCGTCTGTGTGACTCTCTGCATTAAAATTAATACCGCCAATTAAGGTGTCAATTGCCAATAATCATCAGCGGATTTTCTCCGATATAACCTGATTTGACTCTCGGAGTCACAGGACACGTGAAGCTATTCACCTACCAGTTCGACTCTCAATGATGCTATTGTGATAGCTGTTCGAATCGCAAGGAAGGTTGTCACGTTCTCGTGAGCTTTGACACTGGATCGTCGAATTCACACATGATATTATGGAGCCCGTCACTAAAATCTGTACTAACTTGCTTCTATGAACACGAAGATGTGCTCCCGATACAGCGGGTTAGATTCACGGAATGTAAGGTCTTCGGCAAAGTGTTTGGCACTATACGAATAGGTGAAGCTATACCATGGTTTGATGCGCTTCTTTAATATTCATACCGTGAAATAAGCACTATGTTGCCAATACTGGTTAGCGGAATAGTCCCGGAATAACTAGAATGTCTCACAGAATCCCAGGATAGGTGAAGCAATTGACTTAGCCGTTCGTCCCGCAAAGTGTGTGGTACAGTACTCGAACGGCTTTATCATCGATCTTCCAATTACTACATGAAGATAAGGTACCCGTTACTGAAAAGAATACTAATTTCTTCCTCTGATCACGAATTTATACTCTCAATACAGCGGATTAGTTTATTTGTTGGTAATGTCTTCGGCAATACGTTTGACTTTATAGCAATTCGTAACGATCTCAAATGGTTTATCGCTCTATTTTAATATTCAAATCCTGAATTAACGTACCTATTTCCAATTCTGTGCAGTGCATTTACTACCGGAATATTTCGTTTGACTTTCGGAATCACAGGATAGGTGAAGCCATTGACTCAGCCGTTCGACTCTCAAAGAAGGTGGTAACTTTCTGGAAGGGTATTGCCATTAGACACTATAATTCACGGTTTGAATGGTAAAGTGGAACATCAAACCATTTGAGTTCGTGATCAATTGCTGTAATGTCAAACGTTTTACAGAAACCCTTGCCGTCCGAGAAGCTAACCCGCAATATCGAGAGTACAGCTACGTGTTTAGAGAATCACATTAGTGTACAATATGGTAACAGCACCTTAGAATCAAGCTTGAATTAGAATATCGATGGTCATACTGTGCGAGAACGTTACCTCCTGCTTCTAGAGTCGTACTACTATTTCGATACCTTCACGTATCCCATGATTCTGGTAGTCAAGTCAGGTATTCCGCATGTAAATATGCTGTTCAGTATGTGCATTAGGAAACCTACTTCACGGTATAAATATAAAAGAAAACAGTCGAACCGTTTCAGAAGGATACAAGTTCCTACAAAGTCAATCGTTTTACAGAAGACCATACCCTCCGAAAAACTGACACACTGTATCGACACTATAACTTCGTGTTCAGAGAAAGAAATAAGTCTTCATTTCAGTGGCGGGCACCGTAATTTCATATATGAATTACAAATCGAGTGTCACGTCGTTCGTGGACGTTACATTTATCTTTGAGTGTCGAACGGCTTAGTCAACATCTTCTCCTATCCTCTGATTCCGAAAGTCAAACCAGTCATTCCGGGAGTAAACCCTGTGAACAGTTTTGCCAATGGACACCTTAATTCGCGGTATGAGTAATAAAGTGGGGTGTCAAATCGTGGATGAACGGTACGTATTGGTATGGAATCAAACTTTTTACCTAAAGCCTTACCTTCCGCGAAACTAACCCGCTGTATCTAGAGTATATCTTCGTGTTCCGGGAAGCAAATTATTATACATTTATGTGACGGTCACCTTAATTTCATGAATCTGTTAGAAGATTGAGGGTCAAACCTAGCGAGAACGATACATACTTCATTGAGAATAGAATGGCTAAGTCAATATCTACAATTTTCCTGAGATTCCGAAGGCCAAAGCATGTATTCCGGGAATAAATCAGATGAGCGGTATTGCCAGTAGTCGTCTTAATTCTCGGTTTAAATTTCAAAGTATCGTCAATCCGTTTGAGAGCGTTACCATTTGATATAACGACATACTCCTTACCGGGTACCATACTTTCTGAGAACATAACCCGCTGTATTGTGGGTATGACTTGGAGTTCATAGAACAAAATTAGTATATATTTTAACTGACGCGCACCTCAATTTCATGTATGAATAGAAGTCCGCGTGTCAAACCGCTCGAGAACGTTTCTTCCTTCTTTGAGGATCGAACGGCTACGTGAATAGCATATTCTGCCTCAAGATTCCGTGAGTCAAACTAGGTACTCAGGGAGTAAATCGGCTGATCAGGATTGGGAATTGACGCCTGAGATCACGGTTTGAATATTAAAATAGAGCGTCACACCGTTTGGTAACGTTATCAATTGCCATAAAGTCGAAAGTTTTAGCGAAGACCTTACCATCCGCGAACATCTTCCGCTTCATGGAGAGTATAACTTCGTGTTCAGAGAAAGAAATTTGTATCGATATAAGTGACGGGCACCTTATGATCATGTATGAATTTGAAAATAGAGGGTCAAGCTGTTCGAGAACGATACCACCATCTATGAGATTCGAACTGCTAAGTCAATGGCTTAACCTATCCTGTGATTCAGAGAGGAATGCCAGGTATTCCGAGAGTAAATCGGCGAAAGGGTATTGTCAATTGTCACCTTAAATCACGGTTAAAATATTGAAGTACGACGTCAAACCGCTATAGAGCGATGCCAATTGGTATAAAATCAAACATTTTATCGATGGCCTTACCTTCTGGAAGCTATCCCGCCGTTCTTAGAGTGTAAAACCGTTTTCAAAGCAACGAACCAGTAACACATTTTAGCGACGGCACAGTAATTTCATGTATCAATTTGACGATCGAGCGTTATACCGCTCGAGAACATTGCCAACTTCCGCGAGACACGAACGGCTATATCAATAGCGTCACATGTCCAGGGATTACGAGAGTATAACCGAGCATACCAGGAGTAAGTCCGCAGATCAGTGTTGGCAACAGACACAGTAGTCATGGTTTGCATTTTAAAATGGAGCGTCATCTCGTTTGAGATCGTTACTAGTTGCTACAAAGTCAAGCGTTCAACCGAAAGCCTTACAGCCCGATAATCTGACACATCTTATAGAAGGTATAACTTCGTGGGTGGAGAAACACACTAGTATAAATTTTAGTGACGGCACCATAATTTCCTCTATGAATTACGATATTCAGGTTCAAACCATTCGAAAAAGACACCACCAACTTTGAGACTCGATCAGCATAGTCAATAGCTTACCTATGCTGTGATGCCGAAAGTCAATCGAGATATTTCGGGAGTAAATGCGCTGTACTGAATTGGAAATGGGTACCATAATTCGCCGAGAGAATATTAATGCAGGCAGTCAAGCCATTGTAGATCATTCCATATTCGTGTAGGGTTAAATGTCGTACAGAATTCCGTACCCTCTAAAAGCAAACCCCTTGTATCGTGAGCATGTCACCGTGATCAGAGGTATGAACTGGTATACATTCGAGTGACGATCACCGTAGTTTCATACATGAATTACAAGGTGGAGGGACAAACCGCTCGAGAACATTACCACCTTCTGCGAGAGTCGAACGGCTAACTCAATAGCTTCACCCATCCTGCTATTCCGAGAGTCAAACCTGGTACTCCGAGAGTAAATGCGCTGTACAGCATTGGGCAATAGACATCTGAATTCACGGTTTGAATATTGAAGCGGGCCGTCAGGCCGCTATAGAGCATTACCCATTCGTATAGGGTTAAACTCCTTACAGAATTCATGACTTTCCGAATAACTGAACTGATGTATCGAGAGTATAACACATGTTCAGACGTACGAAATGGTGTACATTTACTGACCTGCTCCTTAATTTCAGGCATAAATTGGAAGATATGATGGTCAATCCGTTCCAGATCGTCACCACATTCCTTGAGATCCGTACGGCTAAGCAAATAACTTCACCTATCCTGTGATTTCGTGCGTAAAACCAGGTATTGCGGGAGTAAATCGGCTGAAGGGTATTGGCAATTCACACTTCAGTTTACGTTTTGAATGTTAACGTAGAGCGTCAGACTTTTTCAGTGCGTTGCCAATTTGTATAAAGTCTAACGATTTACTAGAGACCTTACACGCCGAAGGCATAATCCGCTGTATCGGGAGTATATCTTCGCGTTCAGAAAATTAAATTAATACTCATTACAGTGTCGGCACCTTAAATTCATGCAGGAAATAGTAGATCGAGGGTCAAACATTTTGAGAATGTTACCACATTCTGTGGTTGACGAACAGCTAAGTCATATATAAAAAGATAAAAAGAATTACTTTATTTTAAATGATAATGTTGACCGGCGATTTGACTCCATGTATGAATTACATGATCGAGTGTCAGACCTCTCAGAAATGATATTACATTCCTTCAAATCGACCGGCTTAGTCAATAGCTTCATATATCGTGAGACTCCGCGAGTCACGCCAAGTATTCCTGGAGTAAATCCGCTAAACAGTATTGGTAGGAGACACTTCAATTCAGGGTTTGCATATTAAAGTAGAGCATCAATTAGATTGAGAACAATAGCATCTGCTGTAAAGTCACACGTATTACCGAAGATCTTGCCCTCTGGAAAAATAACCCGCTGTATCTAAATAAAACATCTTGTTCAGAGGGACGAATTGCTGTTCATTTTAGTGATGAGCACCTCGATTTAAATCATGAATTACAAGATCGGTAGGTCTAACGGTTCGAGAAAGTTACCACCTTCTGTTAGAGTAGAACGGCTAAGTAAATAGTTCACATATCCTGAAATTCGAAAGTCAAGCCAGATATTCCATGAGCCTATCCGCTGCAAAAGTATTGGCAATGGAGGCCTTATCTAGCGGTCTGTATATTAAAGTAAAGCGTGAAACCTTTTCTGAACGTTACCATTTTTAATGCATTCAAACCATTTTCCGAAGGCGGAAATCTCCGCCATCCTCGCCCGCTTCATCCAGAATATATCTTCGTGTTTAGAGGATCAAATTATTACATACACAAGTGGTGTGAACCTTAATTTCATTATGTGTAATTAGATTGAGGGTCAAACCGTTCGAGAAAGATACCACGTTCTTTCAGTTTGAGACGGTTACGTCAATAGCGTCATACATCCTGTGGTTTAGAAAGTCAATGGAGATATTCCGGGATTAATTGCGCTGTCCAGCATTGGCGATAGATACCTTAATTCGAGGACTGAATATAGAAATAAATCGTTACACCGTGCTGAGAACGTAACAGTTGATATAAAGTCAAACATTTTACACAATGCCATACCGTCGAGAAGATAACCAGCCGTATCAGGGTACAGCTTCATGTTTAGAGAAACAAAATAGTATACAATTTGGTGACGGCACCTTAGATTCATTTATGAATTAGAATATCGAGATTTCAAAGCCATGGAGAACGTTACAACCTTGTGTTAGAGACGAAATGCTCAGTCAATAGCTTCACCTATCCTGTACTTCGAAGAGGCAAAGCCGGTATTCCGGGAGTACATCATCTGAAGGCTATTGGCCATGCACACCTTAATTCACTGTATACGTATTAAGATACTGGTTCCAACCATCGGGGAATATTATCAATTCAGATAAGGTTACACTTCATACCCAACACCTTACCTTCCGGGATCCTAATCCGCTGTAGCGGAGTGGTGGATCTTATTGTTCACGGAAACAAATGTGTAGACATTTTAGCAGACGGACATCTCAGTGCCACGTATGAATAGCAAAATCGAGAGTCAAACTGATCGAGATCGTTAGCATCTTTTATATAGAGTCGTACGGCCATGCCATGCCAATAGCTTCTCCTACCCTGCTATACCGAGAGTCCGACCAGTTATTCCTGGAGTACATCCGCTGAAAGATATTGGCAATAGTCACGATAATTACCGGCTTGAATGTTAATGTCGAGCGTCAAAAGTCTAAGAACGATACCAATTAGTATAATGTCAAACGTTTACTGAAGTCCATAACCTCACAAAGCAAACCCCGCGGTATCGAGAGTATTACGTAGTGCTCATGGAATCAAATTAGTATAAATTTTAGTGACAGGCACCTTAATTTGATGTATGAATAAGAATATCAAAGGTTACACCGTTCGACAAATTTACCACCTCATTGAGAGACGAATAGCTTAGGCAATATATTCCCACCCGTCCTGTGATGCCGAAAGTCAATCAAGCCATTACGGGAGTAAATCCGCTGAATTATATAGGCAATGGACACCATAATTCACCGCATGGAACATTAAAGTAGAGAGACATATTGACGGCGATTATTATCAATTGGTATACAGTCACTCTTTTCATCGAAGTCCTTACATTCGCGAATATAACCTGCCGAATGAAGAATACAATTTCGCGATTAGAGATTCAATTAGTAGATACTTTACTGGCGTGCACCTTAACTTCGTGCATGACATTGAAGATCGTGTTTCAAACCGATCGAGAACATTACCAACATCCTTCGAAGTAGAACGGCTATGCAGTAGCACCACCTACCATGTGATACTGAGAGTCAAATCAGGTAATCCGGGAGTAAATTCGCTGAACAGTCTTTGCATTAGACACGATAATTGGCGGAATAAATATTCAAGGAAGATTCAAGCGTTTGTATAACTTCACGTATTCGCTTAGAGCCTAACATTTTACTGAAGGCCTTACCTTCCGAGAAATTAACTGTCTGTATCCAGAGAATAAATTCGTGTTCGCGAAAGTGAATTAGTATTCGAATTAGTGACGGTCACCATTAACTTCATATATGAATTAGAAGATCGGGAATCAAACCGATCGAGAACGTTACCATCTTCTTTAAGAGACGGACGGCTAACTTAACAGCGTCAACTACAATGTGATTCCGAAAGCTAAACCAGATATTTCGGTAGTAAATCCGCTGAGCAGTATTGGCAACAGTATCTCTAATTCACGGATTGAATATTAATGTCGAGTGTCAAAATGTTTGTGGCGATACCAATTGGTATAAAGCTAAACGTTTCTACTGAATGCATTAACCTCCGAAGACTTACCCGTTCGAGAACGTTACGTCCTTCTGTGAGAGACGGAAGTGAGAGCTATGTCAATATCTTCACCTATCCCTAATTTCCGAGATTCTACCCGGCAAATCCGAGAGTAAGTTCGCTGCTGGAATTGCCAGTAGACACCATAATTCAGGGTTTCAATAAAAAAGTAGAGCGTCAAACCGTTTGAGAGCTTTGCCAATTGGTATAAGTTCAATGTATTTACATATTGTCATACCTTCGGAGATGCAAACTCTCCGTTTCGAGAGTATAACACCGTGTGTAGAGGAACGAACTTGTATTCGCTTATGAACGAGCACCTTAGTATCATGCATGACTGAGAAGGTCAAGTCTCAAACCGTTCGAGAACGTTACCACGTTCTGTGAGAGACGAACTGTTAAGTACGTAGCTTCACATATCCTGTCATTCCGAGAGTTAGACCAGGTAATCTGAGAGTATATCCGCTTAAGAGTTTCGTCAATAGGTACCTTCATTGTCGGGATGAACATTAAGGAAGGCCGAGGATACATTATATAACATTCCATATTCGTGTAGGGTTAAATTTCCTGCAGAACGCCCTACTCTCCACAAAACTGACCCCCTGTACCATGAGGGTCACGCCGTGTTCAGAGGTACGAACTGGTATACATTTTAGTGACGTGTAGCATAATTTCATCCATGAATTAGAAGATGGAGTCAAATCGATCGAGAGCGTTACCACCTTCAGTGAGAGACGACCGGCTAAGTCAATAGCTTCACCTTCCCTGCGATTCGGAGAGTCAAACCAGGTATCCGGGATTAAATCCGCTGAACAGCGTTGGTAATATGCACTTCATTCACGACTTGAATATGAAAATAGAGCGTCCAACCGTTTGAGATTGTTACAAATTGCTATAAAGTCAGACTTATTGCCGAAGACATTACCCACAAATAAACTAACCCGCTGTATTGAGAGTGTAACATCGTGTTCAGTGGGGCGAACTAGTATTGGTTTTAGCTCCAAGCACATTAAATTCAATTATGAATTTGATGATCGATTGTCAAGCCACCCGAGAATGTTGCGCCTTCCGCGAGGGACGAACCGCTTAACCATCTTCGCTTTACACTATTGGCAATGAACAATTAATTCTCGGTATGCATATTAAAGTAGATCGTCAAACCGTTTGAGAATGCTACTAAATGGAATAACGTAATACACTTCAATGGATGCCTTACCGTCCGAGAATATACCCTCAGTATCGACGGTATAACTTCGTGATCGTAGAATCCAATTAGTAAACATTTTAAGGCGGGCTCGTTAGTTTATTCTATGAATTAGAAGATCGAGTGTCAAACCGTTCGAGAACGTTACCAGCTTCTTCGAGAGTCGGACGTCTGCTACAATTGCTGCACCTATATTCGTGATTCGGAGAGTCACACCAGGTACTCCGGGAGTAAATGCGCTGAATAGTATTGGCAATTCAAACGTTAATTCGCGGTACGAAATTAAAGTAGAAAATCAAGCCGTAAGGGAGCATTCCCAATCAGTATAAATTTATTAATCTTTCACAACAACCTTCATCTGCGAACCCGCGATTTTCTTGCCTAGATTTTACAGGATGCATTGAGTAGACATTTTAGCAGGCGGACAAAATATTTTCAATATGAATAGGAGGATGGAGTGTCAAACCGCTTGAGAAAATTACCACATTTTTTGGAATTCGCACAGCTAAGCCAACAGCTTCACCTATCACGTGATTCCTAGAGCCGAACAAGGTATTCCTGGCGTAAATCACCTGAATAGTATTGGCAATGGAGACCTTAATGCACGCCACGGGTATTAAAGCCAGGGAGGCAAATCGTCGAAGAACATTACCAATTGCTATAATGTCATACTTTTAGCCGAATACATTATCTACCGAGAACCTAATCCGCTGGACGAAGTGCCTTGCCTAGTGTTCACGGATGGAAATTAGAAGAGATTTCAGCAGACGGACACCTTATATTCATGTATGAATTTCAAGATAGAGGGTCAAACTTTTCAGACCGTGTAGACCTTTTGACTGTCGCTAAGTCAATAGCTTCACCTCGCCAGTGACTCCGACAGTCAAGCTAGGTATTCCAGCAGTAAGTCCGCTGAATAGTATTTGCTATAGACACCCCAATTTACGGTAGAAATATTAAAGTACAGTGTCAAGCCGTCGTAGATCCATACCTGTTGGTACAGTGTCAAACTTTTTACCGAAGGCATTATCTTCCGAGAATGTAATCCCGCTGTGCCGAGGGTATAACGTCGTTGTCAGAGAAGCAACATGGTCTAAATTTTAGTGACGAGTAACTTAATTTCAATTACGACTTAGTAGATCGAGTGCCAAACCTCTCGAGATCGTTACTACCTTCTGTGACAGTCGAACACCCAAGGACAATTGCTTCACCCATCCTGTGATTCGAATGCCAAACCGGGTATTCCGGGAGCACATCCGCTGGACAATATTGGCAATATACTGCTTATTTCACGGTACAAATATGAAGGTAGATCGTCAGACAGATACAGAGCTTGATCTTTTAGCTTAGAGTCAAACCTTTTACCGAAAATAACATATCATCCGAGAAGCCCAACAGGCTGAGCAAGTGTGCTGCTTATGTTCCCGGAGACAAATTGGATGGCATTTTAGAGAACGACCACCACATGCTTGTAGATAATTATCATCACCGAGAGCCAAAGCGTTCGACAGCGTTACCTCCTTCAGTGAGAGACGACCGTCTAAGTCAATAGCTTCACCTTCCCTGCGATTCGGAGAGTCAAAACAGGTAATCCGAGATTAAATCCGCTGACAGTGCTGGTAATAGGCACTTTATTCACGATTTGCACATTAAATATAGCGTCAAACCATTTGAGATCGTTACAAATTGCTATACTGCCAAACGTATTGCCGACGACCTTACCACAAATAAATTAAGCCGCTGTATTGAGAGTGTAACATCGTGTTTAGTGCGGCGAGTGGCGAATTGGTTACAAATCCAAGCGAATTAATTTCAAATATGAATCAGAAGTTCGAGTGTCAAACTGCTCGAGAATGTTGACGACTTCTGCGGGGGTGATCCGCTTAATCAATAGCTTCGCTGTACACTATTGGCAATGGACACATTCATTATCGGAATGAATATTAAAGTAGATCATGAAACCGTTTGCAACTTCATGGTTGCAGAATCCAATTAGCAAACATTTTAGTGCCGGGCTCGTTAGTTGAATAATGAATAGAAGATCGAGTGTCAAACCGTTCGAGAACGGTACCAGATTCTTCGAGAGTCGATGGCTGGGTCAACAGTTTCAACTATACTTATGATTCCGAGAGTCAGGCCCGACATTCCAGGAGTAAATCCGCCGAACAGTATCGGCAATGGACACCTAAATTCTCGGCCTGAGCACCAAAGTTGGATGTCAAATCGTCGGGCAACAGTAGGAATTGTTATGGAGTCATCCCTTCTACAGACTATGTTTCCGTCCGAGAGCATAACCAGCTGCATGGAGTGCCTTGCTTTGTGTTGAGATTAATAAATTAGTATTCATTTTGGTGGCGAGCGCCTTGTATTCATGTATGAATGATAAGATATAGGGTCATACCGTTCAAGAGCATTAACACGTTCTCTGAGGGTCGAACGACTAAGACAGTAGTTTTTGCTATCCTGTGATCCGAATGTTAAACGAAGAGGTGGGGAGTAAATACGCTGAACGGTATTGGGTATGGACAATTTAAATCACGGTTTGATATGTAAGTAGTTTGTAAATCTGTTTGAGTCCGTTAACAATTGCTACAAACACGGACCATACCACAGAAGGCCTTACATTCAGAGGAACTGACCCGCGGCAGCCAGAGTGTAACTTCGTGTTCAGGATCGGAAATTAGTATACAATTCAGTAACGGGCACCTTATCCTCGCGTATGAATTAGAAGATCGAGGGTCAAACCGTTCGAGAACGTTACCACATTTCGCGAGATTTAAAGGCCCAGTCAGTAGCTTCAGCTGTCCTGTGCGTGCGGGAGTCAATCCAGGTACACCGAGAGTGCATCCGCTGAAGTGTATTGGCAATAGACTTGTTAATTCGAGTTATGAATGGTTTGGTACTGAATCGAACCGCCGGAGAACATTATCAATTAAGATAAAGTAATACTTTTCACCCAATAACATACCTTCCGAGAACCTGAACCGCTGTAGCGAGTACCTAGCTGAGTGTTCACGGAAAGATATTAGTAGACATTTTGGGAGGCGGACAACTTATTCTCATTTTTTTAATAGAATATGTGAGAGTCAAATCGTTGGAGACGATCCCACCTTCTTTTAGAGTCGAACGGCTAAGTCAATAGCTTCACCTGTCCTGTGATTCGTAGAGTCAAACCAGGTATTCCGGGAGTAAATGCCCTCCGCAGTATTGGCAATAGACACCTTAATTCACGGATTATATATGGAAGTACAGCGCCAATCCATTTGAGAACGTTCCCAACTTCTATGAGAATCGTACGAATAAGTCAATAGTTTTACCCATCCAGTGATTCGTGGGAGTCAACCAGGTATTCGTGGAGTAAATCCGCTATACATTATTGGCAATTGACACCTTAATTTACGGTATGAGTATTAAAGTAGAGCGTCAAACTGTTTGTGAGTGTCACTAATTGTTATAATGCAAACCATTTACTGGAGACCTAACCCTCCGAAGGCCTATCGCGCTGTACCGAGAGTGTAACATGGATATCAGAGGATTAAATTGGTATACGTCTTAGTGACGAGCACCTAAATTTCAAGCACGGTTTAGGCGATCGAGTGTCCAACCTTCTGCCATCATTATCCCTTTTTCTGTGGATAGAACGGCAAAGTTAATAGCATCAGATATTATATGATTGAGAGAGTCAAACAACATATTCCAGTGGTAAATCGGCTGTAGAATATTGGCGATAGACACACTGCTCCACGGTGTAAATATTAAGCTAGAGAGAGAAACCGATGTACAACGTTATCCATTTGAATAGTGACAAACTTTTTACCGAAGGCCTTACCTTCCGTGAACCAAACCCGCTATATAGTAAAGGAAGGTGTTTTAAAGGGAACAATGAATCTTCATGGTATTTCCGGGCACATTAATTTCATGAATGAAATGGAAGATCGATAGTCAAACCGATCGAGATCATTAACACATTCTGAGGGAAATGAACTGCAAATTAAACTTCACCAATCCTGTAATTCCATAGCAAAATTAGGTATGCCGGATCGGTATTGGAAACGGACACCTGAATCTACGGTTCCAATATTAACGCAGAGCGTCAATTGTGTTGAGTGTGTTGCCAATTTGCATGAAGTAAAACGCTGTACTGGAGACCTTACACGCCGAAAGCTTAACCCGCTGTATCGAGAGTAAAACTTCGTGCTCAGAGAAACAAGTTACTATATATTTTAGTGATGGGCACCTTAATTGCATGAATGAATAAGATGATCGCGGTCAAACCGAACGAGAGCGTTACCACCATCTGTGAGACACGATCGCTAAGTCAATAGCGACTCATATCCTGTGATTCCGAAAGCCAAACCAGGTATCCGAAAGTAAGTCCGCTGAATAGTGTTGGCAATAGAGACCTTAATTCGCGGTATGAATATTAAAGTAGAGATACAAAGCGTAGGAGAACTTTACCAATAGGTATGACGCGAAACTTCTTACAGGACACCTTACTTCCCGCGAACCTATGCAGTTGTTCAGAGCGTATAACTTCGTGTTCGGAGAAACAAATCAGTATACAATTTAATGACGGGAACCGTAGTTACATGTATGAATTGGAAGATCGAAGGTCAATCCTTCCGAGATCGCTATCACCATCTTTTAGATTCGAGCGGTTCGGTCTGTAGATACAATTACCATGCAGTTCCGAGGGCGAGGCCATATAATCGGGAAGTCAATCCGCAGTGCAGTATTACCAATGAACAGGTTCATTCACCGTATGAATATTAAAGTAGAGCGTCTAGCAAATGTAGAACATTACCTATTGTTGTGGTTTCAAACTTTTTTCGCAAGGCCTTACCTTCGATTACCAAACCCGGTGTACGGAGGGTATAACTACGTTTCAATAGAAGAAAATTTGTGTCCATTCTCGTGACAGGGACCTTAATCTAATGGATGAATATGGAGATCGTTAGTCAATCCGTTAGAAACCGTTGCGACCTTCATTGGGAGTCGAACTGCTGTTTCGCTCGTTTCACCTATACTTGTTTGTTCCTACAGTCCACTGAACATTGTTGGCAATATACTCCATAATTCACGGTCTGAATATTTAAGTGCATCGAGGAACCGTTTTAGAGCGTTGCCAATTGGTATAAAATCAAACACATTGCCGAAGCCCTAACCCTCCGAAAAATAACCCGCTGCATCGAAAGTATAACCTCGTATTCAGAGAAAAAAATTAGTATTCATTTCAGTGACGGGCACCTTATGTTCATGCATGAATTACAAAATCGATTGGTGAAACCGTTCCTAAACTTAAGCACCGTATTTGAGAGTCGAACGGGTAAGTCAATAACTCCATATATCCTGTGATTCCGAGAGTCATCTTAGGTATTCGGGTGAAAGTCCGCTGAATAGTATTGGCAATATATACCTTAATTCACAGTTTGTATATTAGCGTGGAGAGTCAAACTGTTTGAGAACGTTACGAATTGCTATTGAGTCAAGCGATTTACCGATGGCTATACGCTCCGAAAAATTAACCCGCTGTATCGAGAGCATATAACCGTATTCAGACGTACGAACTAGTATACACTTTAGTGGCGAGCACCTCAATTTCATGAATGAATTGGAAGATCGGGGGTCAAACCGTGCGGGAGCGTAACCACCATTTTTGAGAAGAGAACGGCTGAGCCAATTGCTTCTCTATCTTATGATACCGTGAGTCAAGTCAGGTATGCGAGATTAAATAACCATTTTAGTATGGTCATTAGGGTCCCTTTTCACGGTAGAAGTATTAAGGTACACAGCCAAACCATTGTCGAAACGATACCTACTGCTGTATAGCCAAACTATTAACCGAAGGCCTTACCTTCCCAGTAGTTAATCCGCTGTATCGAGATTATAACTTCGTGGTCAGAGAAGCAAATTAGTATACATTTAAGTGACGGGCCCCTTAATTTCATATATGGAATTTGAAGATCGAGTGTCAATCTTTTAGGAACAATACCACCTCCTCTGGGAGTGAAATGGCTAAGTTCATAGCTTCACGTATCCTGAGGTAGAGTATCGGCATTAGACGCCCTATATCACAGTCCAATTATTAAAGTAGAGCGTCAATGCGTTGTAGAGCGTTGCCAAATGGTATCAAGTCACACATTCCACGATGACCGCACAAAAGTTAACCCGCAGTTTCGAGAGCATAACATCATGTTCACAGAATGAAATTAGTGTCATTTCTGTGACGGGCGCCTGAATTACGTGTATGAATTAGACGAGCGATGGACAACTGATCGAGATCTTTGCCACCATCTGTGAGAGACAAACGGCTACATCAGTAACTCACCCTATCCATTGATTCCTAGAGTCAAACCTGGAATTCTTGGAGCAAATCTGCTGTACCATATTGGCAATATTATACCTTAATTTGCGGTTTGAAAATTACAGGCAGACGGTCCAACCGTTGTAGAACATTACCTATTCGCGGAGGGATAACTGCTTACAGAACGCCTTAAACTTCGATGAACTGAACTGCTGAACCGGGAGGATAACACAGTGCTCATAGGTACGACGAGTTACATTTTAGAGCAATTAATTTTATGTATAAATTAAAAGGTCGAGGCTCAAACCATTCGAGAACGTTACCACCTTCTATGATATCCGAACAGCTAAGTCAATAGCTTTACACATCCTGCGTTTCCAATCGTTAAACCAGGTATTCCTGGAGTAAGTCCGCTGTTCATTATTGGCAATAGGACGCCCTCAATTCGCGGTCTGATTGTTAAAGCAGACCGTCATACCGTTGTAGAACGTAAACTATTGGTATAGAGTCAAACACTTATTAATTGCTTTACGTTCGGAGATGCTACCCGCCGCTTCGAAAATATAACTTCGTGTTCAGAGAGCGAATTAGTATTCACTTCAGTGGCGGATACCTAACTTCATGAATGAGCCAGAATATCGAGTATCGCATCACTCCGGAACGTTGCACCTTCTGTGAGAGACGAACAGCTAAGTCAATAGCTTCACTATCCCGTGATTCCGAGGGTCAGTCAGGGGAAAACCGAGAGTAAGTTCACTGGAGAGAATTGGCTATTGAGACTTTAATTCACTGTTTCAGTATTAAATTATAGCGTCAAGCGTTTCAGAGCGTAGCTATTAGTAGAATGTCAAACACTATACCGATGGCCTTACCCTCCGAAAAAGTAACTCGCTGTATAGAAGAGAAAGAAGTTCGTATTAATTGCAGTAACGTGCACCTTAATTTCATGCATAGCATTCGAAGATCAACGGTCAAACCGTTCGAGAACGTAACCACCCTCTTTGAGAATCGATCTCCTAAGTCATTAGCTTCACCAATCCTATGATTCCGAAACTGAAACAAGGTATATCCGGGAGTTATACGCTGGTCAGTATTGGCAATAGACACCCGTTAATTCACTACAGGAATATTATAGATGAAGGTCAGTCCAACGGAGAGCATTACCAATTTGCATAATGTCATTTATATAATGTTTTTGTATAATGTCGTTTTTACATAACAGCTTACCCTCCAAGAACCTATACTGTTGAAGGTACTGTCTCGCTTAGTGCTCACGAAAATAAAATTATTAGACATTCTTGCGGATGGACACGTTATTTTCATGTATGAGTAGCAAAATCGTGAGTCAATCGGTTCAATATCCGTTACCACCGTCATTGAGAGTCGAATATCTAAGTCACTAGCTTCACCTGTGCGGTGATTCCGAGAGTTAAACCAGGTACTCCGAGCGTCTATTCGCTGCACAGTATTGGTAATTGAAACCTTGAATCACGATTCGAATATTAAAGTCGAGCGTATATCCGTTGTAGAACGTTACCTATTCGTTTAGAATCAAACATTTTTTCGAAAGCCTTACTTTCCGAGTAGTCCAACCCGCTGTAGGGTGCGCTCTGCCTAGTATTAAAGGAAACAAATTAGTATACATTTTAGAAAACGGGCAGTTTATTTTCATGTATGAATGGCAAAATAGATAGTCCAACCATTATTCGAGAACGTTACAACTTCATTGAGAATCAAACGTGTATGTCAATAGCTTCACTGTCTTGTATTTTCGTGAATCAAACCAGTTATTCTTGGAGTAAATGCACTGACTGTATTGGCAATAGACACCCCATTTCTCGGTATCGATATTAAGTTGTGATGCACGCCGATGTATGACTTTTCAACTTGCAATAAAGTCAAACTTTTGGCTGAATACATTGCCTTCTCTGAACGTAAGCCGCTGAAGCGAGGGACTAACTTAATGTCCACCGAAACAAATAAGTGGAGATTGTAGCATATAGGACATCGTTATATATGTATGATTAAGCAGATCGAGGTTTCGATACTCAAACCATGAATTAAGGTGTCCCATTGAAAATAGTGTACAGCGAGATTTTTTACGGAATACCTGGTTTGCCTTTCGGAATCACACGATAGGTGCACCCATTGATTTAGCCCTTCATCTCTCACAGAAGGTGCTAGCGATCTCGAACGGTTTGAACCTCGATATTCTAATTCATACATGAATTGAATGTGACGACACTAAATTGTATACTAATGTATTTCCGTAATCAGGAAGTTATACTCTCGAAACAGCGGATTAGATCTTCGGAGCGTATGGCCTTCGGTAAAGCGTTAGACTTATAGCAATAGGGTAACGTTCTCAAACGGTTTGACATTCAGTTTTATATTCACTCTGGTAATTAAAGTATCAATTGCTAATTCTCATCTCCGGCGTTACTGTCGGATTACCTGCTATGGCTCTCGGAATCATAGGATATGTAGAGCTATTGACTTATCCATTCGATTCTCAAAGAGGGTGGTAACGTTATCGAACGGTTTGGGGCTCGATCTACTAATTCACACATGAACATATAATCCCCTGCACTAAAATGTATAATAATTTGTTTTTCTGAACACGTAGATCCTTGGTACAGCGGGTGTGACTCTCGGAAGGTAAAGCCATCGGTAAAATGTTTGACAATATACCAAGGGGTAACGTTCTACAAACGTTTGACGCTCTGCATTAATATTCATACCATGAATTAATGTGTCCATTGGTAATACTGCATTGTGGATTGCCTCCCGGAATCACTAGTTTGACTATCAGAATAACAGGATCGGTGATGACTTAGCTGTGCGACTCTCAATAAGGGCGACAACTTTCTCGATCGGAATGACTCGCAATCTCCTCACTCATCCATGAAATTAAGATGCCCGTCACTAAACTGAATACAAATTATGTTCTATAAACACGTAGATATACCATCGATACACCGGGTTCGGATCTCGGATGGTGAGACCTTGCAAAAAGTGTGACACTTTAACAATAGGTATTGATCCACAAAGGCTTGACGCTCTACTTTAAAATTCATACCGTAAATGAACGTGTCCATTGTTAATACTGCTGTGTGGATTGACTTCCGGAATACCTGGTCTTCTGATAGCGGTTTGTGATCACAAAGGGTAAGGTATTCGGAGAACGAAAGGCTTTATACCAATTGCTAATATTCTCCGAGGGTTTGACTCTCTTCATTAATGTACATACCGCCGATTGTTGTGTCTATTGTCAATGGTTTTAAGCGGTCTTACTCTCGGATGACCTGCTTTGACACTCGGAATCACACAATTAGTGCACCTATTGTCTTAGCCGTTCGCCTCTCGCAGAAGGTGCCAGAGTTCTCGGGTGGTTTCGCCCTCAATATTTTACTTCATGCATGAATATAAGGTGCTGTCACTGTAGTGTGTACTAATGTGATTCCCTAAACGCGTAGACATATTCTCGATTAGGCGCGTAACCTTCACGTACGGTAAGGCATTCGGTATCGCGATTGACCTTATAGCAGTTAGTTACATTCTCACACGATATGACGCTCTGTTTTAATGTTCACTCCGCGAATTAAGGTACCCATTTCCAATACTGTACAGCGCATTTACTCCCGAAATATCTCGATTGACTATTGGCATCACAGCATTGGTTAAGCTATTGACTATGCTGATCGATTGTCAATGTAGGTAGTGACCTTTTCGAACGGTTTGAACCAGGATATCGTAATTCATAGATGAAATTAAGGTGACCGTCACTACAATGTATAATAATTTGCTTCTGTGACCACGAAGTTATACTCTCGATACAGCGGGCTAATTATTCGAAGGTAAGACGTTCTGTGAGCAGTTTGACTCTATGGCAGTAAGTAACGTTCTAGAATGGTTTGGATCTGCACTTTAATATTTATGCCATGCAATAGGGTGAATAAGGCCAACAGTGTACAGCGGATCTACTTCTTGAATACCTGGTATGACACGCGGAAAGGATGGATATGTGAAGATATGGACACAGATGATCGGATATCATAGAAAGTGGTAACGGTTTCAAACGGATCGATACTCGATCATATAGTTCATACATGAAACTAAGGTGCCCATCACTGAAAAGCAGACTAATTTCTTTTTCTGAATAGGAAGTTACACTCTCGATGAAGAGTGTTAGTTTTTCGGAGAGCACGGCCTTCGGTAAAGCGTCTAACATTCTATCATTTGCTAGCTTGCGAAAACGGATTGACGCCCTATTTTAGTATTCAAACCGTGATATGTGGTGTCTATTGCCAATGCGGCGAAGCAAATTTACTCCCGAAATACCTGGTTTTACTATCGGAATAACAGAATCGGTGAAGGTACAGACTTAGATGTGCCGCTCTAAAAAAAGGTGATAACGTTCTCGAACGGATTGAATAACGATCTTCTTATCCATCCATTACATTACGGTGCCCGTCTCGAAAATGAATACAAATTTTCTTCCATGAAAACGTAGTTATACCATCGATATACCGGGTTTGGTAATCGGAAGGTAAGGCCTTGCGAAAAAGTTTGACACCATAACAATCGGTAATGTTCTACTATTGTTTAACGCTCTACTTCAATATTCATACCGTGAACGAACCTGTCCATTGGTAATACTGCTCTGCTGTTTGACTTCCGGATTACCTGGCCTGACCCTCGGAACAGCAGGATAATTGTATCTACTGACTAAGCGGCTCGAATCTAAAAAATTGTGATAGCGTTCTTGGAAGGATTGACCTTCGATCTTCCAATTCATACATGTAACTAAGGCTACCGCCAATAAGTTGTATACCAATTTGTTTCTCCGAACACGAAGTTATACTCACGATACGGCGGGTTAGCTTGTCGGACGGTGAGGCATTCGGTAACGCGATTGACTTTATAGCAATTAGTAACGTTATCAAACGGTTTGGCGCTCTATTTTAATATTCAGACCGTGAAGTACGGTGTCTATGGCCAGTTCTGTGCAGTGCACTTACTCTCGGAACACCAGGTTTGACTGTCGGAGTCATAGGATAGATGAAGCTAATGACTTTGCCGTTCGACACGCTACGAAGGTGGTAATGTTCTCTATCTGATTGACCCTGGGCCTTTTAATTTATACATACTGTTGAGGTGCCCGTCTTTAAAATGAATATTAATCTGCTTCTCTCAACACGATGTTATAATCTCGACACCGATGGTCAGTTTCTCGGGAGATAATGCCTTGCGTAGAAATTTCGACTGTGTAGCAATAAGAAACGTTCTACAACAGTATGATGTCCTGCTTTAATATTCATACCGTGAATTAAGGTGTACATTGCCAATATTGTACTGGGTATTTACTCCTGGTGTACCTGGTTTGACTACCGGAATTACAGGATGGATTGAGCTATTGTCTTAGCCGTTCGATTCTAAGGAACGTAGTAACGTTTTACCCCGCTGCAGCGAGAGTTGATCTTAGTTTTCACGGTAACAAATGAGTAGACATATTAGCAGACAGACACC